>NW_011888812.1:5206015-5208417 GCF_000151845.1 Pteropus vampyrus
TGTCTTTTTCTTTTTGTCTTTTTGGACTTGTCCGCCTCTGCAGGAAATGTGTGTTCATGGGAGCAGGGGCATCGTCTTTCTGGTTTATGGCTGTATCCTCTACTCAGAATTCACAGACAAGATGCTGAATTCAAGGTTTTGAAAGAAGAGTGAAAAGGTTAAAAGTTAGATCTGGAAGCCAACTATACAGCACCGATAAGAAGGAAAAGTAGATGTCCGAGAAGGAGGAATGCTGTCCTTTTAGCAATTATTCCATAGTCACCCTTAGATAGGGATTAATTAAATGATGACTATGCATCTCACACCCTACCTCATATATTCTGTCAAATACAAAAAAAAAAAAATTATGTCCTAACTTTTAGCCGTTCATATATATATAATATTGGGTGAAATCTTGGCCACTTGAGTCTAATGCCTGAGATTTGAATATTGGCTCCACTACATCCTAGCAGTGTGTCCTTGGGGAAGTTACTTAACTTCTTTAAGATTCAAATACCTCATCTAGTATTGGTCACAACTATCAAACACAGTTATGAGGATTGGAATGAAATAATGCATGTGAAACAGCCCAGGTACTGGCATCTAATGAGCACTCATGAAGTATTAGTGGTATTTGCTGTTATTAATAAATATAACAAAATTCAGTTACTGTGAGTCCTCTCTTCTCTTCCACATGTTGTTACCTGACCAGCCGAGTCATTTATTTATGTATTTATTTTGCTATCCCTTAACAATGCAGCAAGTGTGACAAAGAAAACAACTTCACTCTGTGCTCTTTGGGAAATTCTTTGTTGGTATCTCGACGTGTCTCATTCAACTATACAAATACATAGCAAGATGAATATTAAAACTGTTTTTGGAAGTATATCAAAGAAAATGTCATTTTGTCCTTATCTTTCCTATAAAGATTTACTAATCTTTAAAAAAAGGTCAAACTTTTCTTCTCTCTGAGTTTCTGAAGAAACTTTAAAATATAGTATGATGTTGAACTAATTGCTTTACCTTTCTGGGTCTCAGTTTGTCTGTTTTAAGTATTACAATTCCTAACACGGCAACTGCTCACTTCATGGTAGTGAGATGAAAATTAGTTTCTCATGTTCAAAACCAGAGTCATCTTCAAAACTTCCCTACATCCACACATTCATTCATTCATTCATTCATTCATCAGGCTCTCTAGTCCTCCATGGGTAGCACTTTATATGTGTCCCTTCCTGTACACTCCACATGCTTTCACTCCAGTTCAGACTCTGAACACTTTACCCTAGTCTCAGACCATCTTTTTAGTCCCTGCTGTCTCCCTCCCCCAGTGAACACCGCTCACAGCTCATACATGACTGAGAACACCAGCTGCCATTTGAAGCAGTAAGGAACATTTATTGAGTACTTACTTTGTGTCAGGCTCTGTACCAAGCACTTTGCATGCATGATCCTTTAAGTATAGCTCCAAAGGTTGACATGCCCACATTCAGAGAATCTCATTAGCTACTTGATTGTATCTACATTCCTCACTACCTTCTAATGTGGCCTTAACCTTGCTCTGTCCTTTACTATTTAATGATCTCAGGCAAGATTTGTTATTTCAAAAGACCCCAATTCCTCATCTGTAACATAACAAAAATAATATTACAACCTCATATGGTTATTGCAGTGTTTCTTACCCGTGGCACAGTTGGCATTTTGAGTCAGATAATTTTTTTTTGTTGTTTCGGGGGCATGTTCTATGCATTATAGGATGTTTAGCACCATCCCTGGCCTTTATTCACTAGATGGCAGTATCCCTTCTCTCCTCCAACTCCTTACACTCCAATTTTGAAGATTAAAGGATCTTCAGACATTGATTAATTATCCCCTCACTACCAACATATTGGAAACTACTAGAGTATTGGGATAAATAAATAAGATAGTTTTAGACGCTGGGCATAAACAGTCCCTTTCAGTCTTTTCATTCTTGGGACCATGGTGTATGTTCCCTGTTCTCCAGCAAGAGGTCTCGTGGCTCCCAAGATTTGTCATAGGTTTCCCTGCCTCTTTTGTGGTTCTTTCTGCTGAACACTCTCACACCCTACCTCTGCCTTACAAATTCTTATCCATCCTTCAGAATACTTCTACCTGGTTTTCCCTAATTCTGCCCAGCTGAATGATGTCTCCCTGTAAGTACTTTGACCATAATTTGTGCACCTCGGTCATAATCTTTACATTCTGCCATATGGTGTAGTTATTGGTGCGATTGTATCATCTCTCATGTTGGTACTAAAAACTCCATGAAAATGAGAGTCTTTGTTTACTGTCTTTTTTGCCACTATAGATATGAGCACAGTTCCTGGCATATATTAGTTGCTCATTAAATGTTTCCTAAACCGAATATAGGACACTGAAGAAATAAATGATTTATTAAAAGGTAA
>NW_011888812.1:5208467-5225801 GCF_000151845.1 Pteropus vampyrus
TTTAATGATCTCAGGCAAGATTTGTTATTTCAAAAGACCCCAATTCCTCATCTGTAACATAACAAAAATAATATTACAACCTCATATGGTTATTGCAGTGTTTCTTACCCGTGGCACAGTTGGCATTTTGAGTCAGATAATTTTTTTTTGTTGTTTCGGGGGCATGTTCTATGCATTATAGGATGTTTAGCACCATCCCTGGCCTTTATTCACTAGATGGCAGTATCCCTTCTCTCCTCCAACTCCTTACACTCCAATTTTGAAGATTAAAGGATCTTCAGACATTGATTAATTATCCCCTCACTACCAACATATTGGAAACTACTAGAGTATTGGGATAAATAAATAAGATAGTTTTAGACGCTGGGCATAAACAGTCCCTTTCAGTCTTTTCATTCTTGGGACCATGGTGTATGTTCCCTGTTCTCCAGCAAGAGGTCTCGTGGCTCCCAAGATTTGTCATAGGTTTCCCTGCCTCTTTTGTGGTTCTTTCTGCTGAACATTCTCACACCCTACCTCTGCCTTACAAATTCTTATCCATCCTTCAGAATACTTCTACCTGGTTTTCCCTAATTCTGCCCAGCTGAATGATGTCTCCCTGTAAGTACTTTGACCATAATTTGTGCACCTCGGTCATAATCTTTACATTCTGCCATATGGTGTAGTTATTGGTGCGATTGTATCATCTCTCATGTTGGTACTAAAAACTCCATGAAAATGAGAGTCTTTGTTTACTGTCTTTTTTGCCACTATAGATATGAGCACAGTTCCTGGCATATATTAGTTGCTCATTAAATGTTTCCTAAACCGAATATAGGACACTGAAGAAATAAATGATTTATTAAAAGGTAATGCCTGTGAATGTTAAACAAGAAACATTAGAGAATAAAAAATTCAAATTCTATTGAGATGCTTATTGAAATAATCAGATAATTGAGCCAATAGAGTTTTATTGTTTCAATTATTCATGCCGCTTCTCTTTGCACATATAGAAACAGCTGGGAAAGAATTGTAGTTGTCATTTTAAAACTATTAAGTAATTTGCCTATTGGTGGAATCTATATTCTTCTTCTAGAAATGATTTATCTAATAAAAGAGGGAGGGCCAAGGAGACAAATGCCAGTGTGCAACAATGCAAGTTACAAGTGAAATCGAACTTTTCCCCCAACTATACCCACTCTCTTAGAAAAGAGCACCCCTCCACACACATACACACATTTGGTATGGTAGGTGAAATTCCCTTCTCTCCAAGAGTTTGAAATCTAGACAAGTTTATACACAGCCATTGTTATATGATGCAGTTGTGATAAAGTAGGAAAGAAACTGATCTATTTGGGAAACATGTGTTAAAGACTCAACATTATCACTTAATAGCATTGTGACTACATTGGACTAATAATGGCCTCCCAAAAGTGTCCATATCCTAATCCCCAGAACCTGAGGATATGTCACCTTATGTGGTAAATGGGATCTTGCAGGTGTGAATGAGTCAAGATTTTGAGATGGAGAGATTATCCTGGATTATCTAGGTGAGCCCAATGTAATCACAATGATTCTTAGTAAGGAAAAGAATATTAACTTTTCTTATTTAGTTTGCTCATATAAAAAAATTAGAATAAAAATAGTACTAGCCTCAGAGGGTTGTTTTCAGGGTTAAATAGATATGCAAAATTAAAATAGGCAGAGTTAATATATGTGAATTATTTGTCATGTGCAAACATGATTTTGGCCATTCCCATTATTATTTTCATGGTTTGATTGAGATATAATCCATATACCATGAATTTACTCATTTAAATGTACAAATCAATGAATTTTAGTATATTCACAATTGTGCAACCATACCATAGAATTTTGTCACCTCAAAAAGAAACGCCGTACCCATTGGCGGTCATTCCCCGTTGTCTTCACACTGCTTTAGGCGACCATTAATCTGCTTTCTATTTCTATACATTTACTGATTCTGTATTCAAACTGGATCCATATATTCATATTCGATATTTCATATAAACGACATCATATCATATGTGATCTTTTCTGTCTTGTTTCTTTTATTGAGCATAATGTTCTCAAGGTTCGGCCACGTCATAGGACATACCAGTATTTTATTTCTTTTCATTGCCAAGTACTATCCCATTGTATGGATAAACTACATTTTATTCCAGTTATTATGACTGCAGGATAGACTGCTTTTGTCTGTGGAGGAGGGAGAAGAAAGAAGCAGAGATGTGAACTTAATGACTGTCCAGCAACCCAGAAGAAACAGGAAATTATATTTGACTAGAGAAGGGAAAGAGTGGTTTGAATTAAGCTGACAATTTTCTAGATACATGCCAGAACTCACATGCTTCCTAGGACTGACTCTGCATGGAGTCCAAGGTAAAACAAGTGACTCATTCATTCTGTAAGAGGCAAGCTAATGCTGGAGAAATTCCTGCTTTCTCACTAGTCCTGTTAGAATGGGCAAGTCTTTAAACTCCTTGAAATGTCAGTTTCCTCCAAACATCCCCCCCACCCTCCACTCCTCTCCTCCAGCCCTAGGCATACCTCACAGGCCCTTTGTGGGGAACATATGTTAATGAAGGTAAAATAATTTTATTAATGAGAACATATTTTTAAAGTACTTTGTGCTAGAGGCATTTAGAAATGTTTCAGATGACCAAAGAATGCTTTAGAGATCCTCGAATTCTTTAGGACTTGACAAATAAATAAAAAACAAATCAAGACCCCCAGCTAGCTATTGTGATTAGCTGAAAATGTATTCTAATAGATGCTGGTAACATTGCAGGTAGGACCCTACCCTAGCCATCTCTGTACCACACAGCACGCCACAATTTCTAGGATGTAGTAATATCTCAATAAATTCATTTGGTTGAAGCAGAAAACCCAATATCATATTATAGTTTATCAATCAGTGTGTGCATGCCTTTATGTTATATTCTTCTTAATAAAATAGTTAAGAGGTATTCTAGACAATAACCTAGCTTACATTTAATGAGCATATGCTATGTGCCAGTGTGCTAAGTTCTTGGCATGCATTGACTTACAATAATCCTCCTTTTATAAAAGACTTGAAGGCAAGAGAAATAAGTAACTTTTTAAAAGTTTTAAATGTAATTCACAAAGCTGAGACTTTAAGCCCATTTGATCTAAAGCCAAAGCTTAAAAAGGATTTGGTTTATTTTTATTTATTAGAATTAAGTGCAATAATTACATATTATCTTGTATACAAAGACTTTAGATTCTAAAGAACGGATCTGGGAGGGAGTGTTGTTTTATTTTGTTTAGACTCCACTTAGAAATATTCTGAAAAACATACACATACATTCTGATATTCAGTCCTCCACTGAAGGGTTCACCTGAGCTGTTTCCTAATTCAAATTATATTCCTCAAAGAAACTGAGAACTCCTCAGATCCTTTGTGTCATTATCTCTGCCAAAAAAGAAAATGTCTCCATATTATATGCCACCATACTTTATTCTGTCAGTTTTACCCAAACTTTTAAAACCTCAACTCATCCATGAAATCTTCTGTGATCTAGGCGGAAGCCACCCAGACATTCTGTTAATATCTTCAGTGTGATTGATATTTCTCTCCTGCAGAGTGGCAAGATAGCATATGTGTATATGTGGGCAAGCATATATATCTTTATGTTAATGTGCATCTGTTCTCTCATCTCTTACCATACGCTATTAAGATATTAAGCTCCCAGGGTGTGTCCTTGCTTCCCTCCACAGAAGAGGATATTTCATCTGGCTGACCCCAGTGCCTAGCTGTGTGGCATGATGTATATGTTCAGTAAACATTTAGTGAATGAGTCAGTGCTCAATGACGACTGACAATCTTGAAGGAAAATCTCGCACACAAAGAAATTAAGATCATGGACAAATATAACTGAAGAGAGCTGCCTTCTTGAGTATTTTATTTTTGAGTATTCACAGCTGAAAAGCATTGTGGAACAGCTGAGACTTAGCAGGTAATTTTCATTTGCCTCTGTTTTACAAATGATTACCACATACCAAATACACCATACTTAGAGTGTGCTTTTCCTCCTTCAGATACGATACTATAATAGGATGATATATATTTTTTGCACACTTTTTTCTTTTAAAGCTATGGAATTCATTTATATCTTGTTATTTACCACGGATATATTCCTTGGGTTATGGCAAAAGAAGAAAATGAAAGATGAACAATGGGTTCTAACTCACCAACTCCTTTCTTTTGTTATTAAAAAAAAAAATCTGAAAAATCAAAATTCTGAGTCCTGTGAGCCACTTACTTGATTATATCCGATGTCAGTCTTTTAAAATTATTATTGTTACTTTAAACAACGGTCACCGTAAAAACATTTTAATGTATTCCATTCCACAGAGTCGAAGAGCTGCCGAAGCTTAAGAAGATTTGAATCACACTGCCTAGATTTTAATTTCATTCCCATCTCCTTTCTATTTGAATGCCCTCGAACAAGTTATTTAGCTTCTCCTTCCTCTGTGACTGTTACTGGCCATTATTTTTATGGTAATGATAAATGATAAATGATGGATAAATGATAAATGGACTGAGATAAGCAGACTCCTCCACAAACGGACAATTCAAAACCTCTTAAAAAAAGGATTCCTAACCTTTCATGGCCACTAACACAGGCACATCTAAGAAAACTAAGAAGCAATTTCTAGGGAGCCTCGAGCTATGGGGCAGCTTCCGTCTTAGCCTTAGGTGGACAGGACCCATTCTTTACCTCAGGGTTACTAACTGTTCCATGAAGCAGTATGGGGGTGGTTCCCGTATTCTAGGGTGGGGTCAACATTCTGGATGGAAGGTGAGGGGGCTTAGTGTGAAGGGGATTTACTTGAGTATTTAGTTGCTCTCAAGGACTTAATAGTAGTTTTACAATGGCTCGAGGTCTCCCAAGCAATACCTGAGCTCTTTTCCTTGCATATTGCAGGATTGAAGAATTGTGAGTCTGTCACTTTATTCACTCTACAACTCATGCACTCCTGTCACTCAGCCCCAAATATCTACCATACCAGAAGTAATTTGGGCTTTACTTGCTTGCTGAGTGGCACGTGTATTATGGTCTTTCCCTTTCAACTACCTTCAGTGTATCTTTTCAATCTCTAGCCCTGGGAATTATATCTCCCATTCTTCTTTAGTCTGATTTGTAAATGATCAATTGGTTTAATTTATATTAGTTTTGAGCCCTTCCCCCATCCTTTTTACCATATTGCTAGAGGTCACAGCCTTTCACTTCTATGATTCATAACAATAAGAGATAAGAGGTAAATAGATATTGTCACTGTTGTAAACTAGGACAATAGGAGTCACAGCTCATCCTCATTCCCAGGAAAACATGGTAGGTCCACAGATCCACCTCCTTCAAGGCCTCCTTCTGGAGTGAAACAATATGAATTGTTATAAGGAGGTAGTATATGTGTGTGTGTCTTTTAATAGAAATAGAGGGTCATCTATTGTTCTTTAAAGAACTGTCCCTTAGTTTGCAATTTATTTTATTCTCTCAATTTATGCACTTATATGTCTATTTCTCATTTAAAAAAATAGAACATATAAAAAGAATAAGCTACAATTTCATTACTCAGATATTTTCTACATATAAATGCATAATATATGTAATATATAAATTATTACTTTCATATTAACCTAATTTTCTATAATCAGATTTTTTAAATTAATAATTTGTTGTGAATATATTCCCATGACTATACAGACAGAGCAACAGCATCATTCCTGATGACTGTTTTATTATACCAATAGGCCATATTATAACAAGTACTTTACTTTCAGGCATTTAGGTTGTTTCTCATATATTGAAACTATTTACAATGCTCCAATGATCATGCCTGTGTATATATCTTCATTCATTTGTCTCTGATTTCTGATTTCTTTAAGATAAATCTTAGAAAAGGAAATGTTAGGTCAGGGGCAGGCACATTTTAAAGATTTTTGATAACTTGCCATATTGGTCTCCAGAAGGGTTACACCAACTTATACTCTCAATAGCAGTTTATAAACATCTTTCTCTATCCTCATGCCACTACTGAGTGTTTCAATTCAATTTCTAACTTAAAGAGTGAGGAGGAGGCATCCCATAGGGCTTGAGATGTCCCTGAGTAGGGCCACATCAGATTTATGGTACAAAGGTTTGTTAATGATGGCCTCAGTCATGGGGATGTGGACATGTCTACTTCTATTACCAAGAACTCTATGAATCAGATCTAATAAGTATTTCAGTCACTACCAACATAGCCACATTTGAGAGACAACCCGAACTGGAGGGGGAAAAAAAATATATATATATATATATATATTTTTAAATCAAAAATTCCCATGGATGTGATAATAGCAAATGTCCCTTTAGTTTTCTTTAAATTGGGGCAATAACATTGTTTCACTTGAAATTACCTATCTCATTTTAGACACTGGGGGATCTAATTTGCAGATATGTTTCCTGGAATAAATGAAACACTATCTGTTTCTAAATAAAAATGTCAATCATGAAAGATGTCTACTTTTTGTATATGAATCACAAACTCGACAAGGCTATTTGGAATTTTACTTGTTCCAGTCTCTTGTTCTGTTCGTTTAATCACCTTTCACAAAATAATCTCAGTCCCTTAGCAAAGAGAAATCAGAAATAAACTTAAATAAACTGATAGAGCCATTTCATATTAAGATAACAATTCCAAAAGGGACAAACATTTGCAGGTCAGCACTTAGGCACAACGAAAGCAGAAGAGCTATATAGTTAATCAAAAGAGGGGTTGTATTTCTGATATCCCCTAAGATTGTAATGTTTTTGCAAATGGTTCTTGGAAAATTCCCCTGAATATTCAAACATTCTTTTAGAACCTGTTATCCATTCATTTTACTAACAGATTCTAAATATGATTAGAAACTTCATAAATCTCAAGGCGAAATTAAGGTTGGAAAGCTCTCGCATGATCTGATGTTATTATGCTGTGATTTGTGGTACCCAGAAACCCGATAGCTTTAAACTATTGAGATAAATTCTTTAGGATACATCCATCAGGGATGGATATAGCTTTCTCTTGTTACTTGTTATTTATTTAGTTTTATTTTGGTTTCCTAATATGCTAAAAGAATGATGTTATAAAGGTTTTGGAGATACGGGAAAAAAAGATAAAACTGTCATTGACTCATTCTGAAATAGAAAGGCAAACATATATATTCTAGAAAATAGTCAGATATTCATAATTAATTATTCTTTTAAGTATTTATTTAACTAACATTTACTAAATATCAACAATGAGAATATCTTTGGTTGAACTCAATCTGGAGGAATCCTGAGCTATTAAATTGGAGTCCTAAAATAGGATTCGCATTGATTTCTTCCCAGAGCAGGAAGCCCTGCTCACCTAGGACACTTTATCCCTCCTCGAAAGTCTTTGTTTTAAGAGGGATTTTTAGGTTTGGCTCCTCAGAGAAATCCCAGTCTTTCTATTTCCTTACTATTACTCTTCTCTCTTTTAACATAATATTTTTCATCTTGGGTACTAGTTGATTTCATTTTATTGAAAGTGGTTTATTTTCCCCAGTACCTAATTATAGTTGGGTGTCTAGTCTGGCATCCCAGCAGAAGATAACCATGGTTCCAAATTCTAGAGCTGAAAACAGATTATCTGTTTATCCTATTTCTCTCCAATTCATACCTCACTGACAACAGAAGACAAGACAAGCAAGTTCCTTAATTTGTGCACTTGTGGTCATACTTCCTATTTCCCAAAATCTTTTACATCATCTATCTAGGTACTGAAATGTTGTTGGTCCACCCTACATGCTCCTAAGAACTGTATTTTCCTTTCCAGTCCTCTTCCATGGCTTCACTAGTTCAAGCCTAGTTTTAGTAACCCATTACCAAGATTATAACACTGTGCTGTTTGGGGGTTAAATTTAGCTAGCAGACTATTTTAAATATAAAGCATTTCTATTCCATACTTGACTGGCATAGAGGGGAGAAACCAGGTTCTTCTTTTGAATATCTGATGTCCACATTCCCTGCAGGAGCAGAGGTTTAGTGACAAGGAATAGCCCCTTTCTTTCAAAGAGAACACAAGATAATGTCAGGACCCTTATAGATTTAATTGTACTTTCAAGCTTACATACTAACTTGAAGAAGTATAAGTTTTGACTGTCAAATTTAAAAGGTTGATCAGTTTAGTAGGCCCTCGACTTTCTTTAAGGATATATCCAAGAGACCTTCACTAATAATCAACTTTCTAAATGTTGTGGTAATCCACACATTTTTGTGGAATACTCGTGTGAACAGGTGGTATACCATCTATGCAAGAAAGCAGTGAGTATTAAATAATCTCAAATATCCACACCTCTTCCCTGATGATAGCTATATTTCATCGCTTCTTTCTCATGATATATATTTATGATAGAGTGGTAAATCCAGAAGACTGTCCTTCCATTATAGAAGACAAAACTTTCCAATCCATTATAGTTTTTCCTTTGCTACTCCAGTGTAACTAAGTGGAGGGCAAAACACCTAAATTTGACCAAATCAAATGACTAAAATAAATCAAATTTTTTTCTTGCATGATCTTGAATCTCAGATGAAGAAACAAATGTGAAAGGAACAAGGTCCATTCATTCCAGAGGCATCATCTGGTTGAAAATACTAAGTGAGTTCTGCTACCAAGGAACATCTACAGATGCTTGGCTTGGTTCATAATCCTGTACCAAGCCTATTATATTACTTTTCTTGAAGCTTATGATTCTTTTTCTATACTTTCAGTAAGTTTTCTTTTCTTGGTTTCATTTTTGCCAGCAAATAAATCCAAGTGACATAGATGAGTTATTAAATTACAGTTACAAATTCCAATTGAGACAGGTCCACTGAGTTAGCGAAGGTCACTTACTACCCAGATAAACTATTCCCTCCACAACTTCTTTACAAAATAATTTAATAGTATGCCTGAAAATTAAAAATTATTATACTAATGTTTTTTTTTTTTTTTTTAATAACTAAAACCACATAAACCAGTGGTCTACAATATGGTCATCTGCTCTATGACAGTACAGACAACATATCCATTGCGAATCTAAAAACACATGACTTTAATAGGCAGTTGGCAAAATTTCTGCCAAGAATCTAGCTTGTTTCTTAAAGCAGGAGAAATCACAGTGCCTCCATGACTCAGGAGGAATTCTCTCGGTGTGTTACTAGGTTAAGAAAATCTTGATGCAAACTCTTAAAGAGTCCTTTTTCTTGTTGGCAGGTCACTCCTATTCCTCATTGACGTTAGGGAAGAATACTTATTCTCTATTTATGTATCTTTTTTTTCCGTGTGAAGAATTCTCCATCGTATTAGCACCTCTGGACTCTTTTTGTTCATTTTACTCTCTCCTTGCCTTGGTCATTAGAGTTGTTTATTTGATTGATGAACTTGAGAGCAAGACTTTGTCAGTTGTAGTTTAACCCATTCTCTTCATCTTTAGGGCAGGCTGCTTACAGATGCATTAGAGCCTGCTACTCCTCACTGAAAATTTTGGAGGACAGGCTGCCATGTCAGGGGAGCCAGCAGTTCCCAGCACTTTCTGGAACTGCGTAGGTAAATTTATCTAGGGATGGGGTTCGAATGTTAGGAGCCTATTTTTTTTGCCACACACTAAAACGACACTCCCATATGTTAACTGTGTCATTAATAAAAGTGGTATCTGGCTCTCCATTTATTTGTCTATTGTTTTGACTTATTAAACCTCAGTTTGTTCTGAACTTGGGCAGCTAGAATGGAAATAGATTAGTAGGAGTTAGAACTTACCTTATCAAAATTTCTCCAACAGGTCCTGATTTTTCTGAGAAAACCCAAAGAAATTAAAGAAGTACTCTGGATTTCTGCAGATGATGTTTCTTTTATACCTGGAATAAGACAACATACATAGTATCTTTTAAAATCATATTATACACATGAAAAGAAATTTAGGGTTAGACATTCCTGCCTGGCACACTTCCCCAATCAGATTTAGTCATTTGAAATGATGCAACATTAATTTTTCTAGTATAGATATACAGAAAATAATATAGATAGAAAGTAAATATACATATTTACTTTAGTTTATCCATCCTAGATTTGCTAGCCTTTAATTTGTCAATGCTCATTGCACTGTTATTGAAATGTGTCCTATGTATTTCACTGAAGAAATTTTCTGTCTACAAATAACTTGTACATAATTTGAGAGACTTTTTGATCTCACGTCATCCCTCTGTTGTGAGCTTAAAACAATACAGATAATCAGTTTGTTTCTACCCTAATAGCCTAATATGACTTAGAAAATATACAATATGACTTATAGATTCCTCAGTTTGATATAGCCACAAGAAAATAAGTGAATACAGGCATTAGATTCAGAGTCAGAAATGGATTCAGTTCATAGCCCTACCATAAGTAGCCAGGCAATTTTGGGCAAGTATCCAAATCTTGCTGAGCCTTAATCTCCTCACGTACAAAATTAAGGGCTTTGTACAAATTGCCTCTGAGTCCCCTTCCACCTTTCAAATCCCATGGTAATTTACTGCTACGGATGTGGTCTGATATAGGTAGAATGGTTAGGAAGAATTTGCGGTCACAAAACTCCCAAGTTTAGATAAAACCTGAATTTTTTATAAATTTATTTTATATTCCCAAATATTGGCTTCTATTCCTGTTGGGCAATTAGTTACTTGCAGGTAAATGATACTAAGGTGAGTATAATCAATTAATTTCATATTTACCTATTGATTTGAAAAAAATCAATTGTGTATTTCATGAAGCTGAGTAAAATTTGATTTTCAGCTCACAGGATTAATAATCCTTTGTGGCCGGATGGCCAGTGGTTCAGCTACTATCCTTCTGTTCCCTTAATGTTGAAGGGAGAAGCTGGAATTCTGAAGGAATTGGGGAAACTGTAGGCAACTTGTAAGACAGACAATAAAAATTGGCATTATATCATGATTCCCTCTCACCCAGTTACCTTCCAAGAAGGGAAAATATTTCTGTGTGAAATATTCATACCTAATTTGCATTTTATTTTTAATTATATTTCAAAAACAATAATTACTAAAATTGAGAATTGAGTTATATCTGAAATTACTACTCACAAAAATAATTTTAAAACTAAGATGAGATTTGTTATTGTTATTGGAATAATGGAGAATAATTTAAGCCTGTCCTGTATTTATGACACTGAAATAAACACTTTATGTTATTTTTAAGCCTCATAAATATCCTATAAAATTTTTGAACCATGGTTCTCCTTTCATAGGTGAAGAAACTGAAACATGAATTAATTGCCCAGAAAGAGATAATAAGTGACAGAGTTATTAGGTGTGTGTGATCCCAAAGCCTATATGCCTTCTAACTATGCTGTGTATCCCAGCACTACAATGTTTGTTGGCTCCACCTAGGCCAGTAAATATTCAGTTTCAATAGGATCTCTCAGGCCTATATTTATCCGAGCCTCTAAATGCATTGGTTACTATTAATTTTTTGATATATGAAGGCCTCGTCTGATTCCTCTCCAGGACTATGATGTTTATATTTCCTTTCTATGTGCAGGAGAACAGAATGCTACTTTTTCCATCTTCTAGCCTGAGTTCTTTTTGCCTGGTATTTTGCATGTTTCAAAGACATGTGCCGATAGAAGAATGCTTACTTTGCATGCATATTAATACAGAGAACTGAATAAGGCAGAGGCATGGGTGTGAAGAAGCACTGTGCTGGGGAGTTGCGAAGAGAAGAACCAGCAGAGGGTTTGTCAGTTGGAACAAAGTGAATCACACCATTACACAGATTCACAGACTGTAGGGGCTGGAAGAGAGGCCTTGGTAATCAATTAGTTCATATTTTACAATGTGTAGGGGAAGGAAATATGACACGAGGTGTTCACAAACTAGAAACTGGGTTTCCGGGCTTCATCCAGCCACCCAGCTTCTCAACAGCAGCATCGAATCCTCATCTGTATGTTTATATGCATATCTTAAAAACGAAATGCACTACTCTAGGCTTGCCTATGTTAGTTGCATTGTGTGATTTAGGACCCAGAGATGCAGTGATTATAAAAAAGACCTTGGAGACAGATCGACCAGGGTCCTAGAGTCAGCAACAACACTTTCTGATTGGAGAACTTAGGCAAGTGGCTTACTTTCTCCATCGGACGATTTCCCAACCTGTATAGAGGGTAATGAGAGCAGCCCCCTTGCTGTGCTGCTTTGGGGATTGAGTGAGAATTTTTTATAAAAGACTTTGCATCAGGGTCTGGCACAGAGTCAGTAAGCATATACAAACATTTCCAGGTATCATCCTCCTCATCATTATCACCATCACCATAATTTCTTTATGTGAGCCTCACATAATGAAACATCCTTTGAAAATTTTGTTTTCCCTTTTTTCCATTTATCATTATTTTTTATTATTTTATAGTAGTTTCAAGTATATAGTATAATGGTTAGACATTTATGTAATTTATGAAGTGATTCCCCCCAATTACTCTAGCACCTATCTGACTCTACACACATCTATTACAATAATACTGACTCCATACCCTGTGCTATACTCTAAATCCCCGTGACTCTTTTGTAACTATTCATTTGTACTTCTTAATCCCTTCACCTTTTTCACCCAGCCCCACATCCCACCTCCCCTCTGGCAATCACCAGTTTGTTCTCTGTATCTGTGAGTCCGTTTTCGTTTAGTTTGTTCCTTTCTTTTATTCCTTGGATTCCACATATAAATGAAATCATATGAGATTCATCTTTATCTGTCTGACTTTATCTTTACCTGTTTGACTTATTTCACTCAGCATAATACCCTGTTTTCTTTTTAAATAAGGAAATGTTAATCTCCTTATTTAAAGGAGATTCTGGTGGAAGAACTAACAAAATAAATTAAATTACCAGTAGAGTCAGTGAGACTAGTTTCTTCATCAGTGAAATGGGAAAGACTCTAATTTCTATACATATCTGAAATTATGTGTTCACTACTCTAAAAGAATAGATTCAGAAATTGATCTTTCTGCTCAGGATTGTCCAATTCAATTGCATTTATAGGCAGAGGTTCTTGTAGCTTCTCATAGCTTGACCTTGTAACAAAAAACAATAATTTTTACATGACAAAATGAGAGAAAGAGAAAGTCTCACTTTTATTCTAATTGTAAATTGATGTGAAGGAATGTCCATTTGGATTCTGCTGTTGGAGAGCTCAATTATGCAATATTCATACAAAAATAGATTCCAAATCAATACAACATGTTTTAAATTTACATTAACATTTAAATTAATGAGAAGCTCAATGTGAATTATAGAGCTTTAGATGTTTAAGACTGTGTACCCTCTTGCCAACTTGGAACAGAGTCTATTGACTCACCTTCTCAGTCTCATAAACAGCTTCCAGACTTTATGTGTTTTCAGTGCCAGAGGATTTTCAGGCTGGTGAAAGGTGCCATATTGACATCACCAGGGAATGAAGCTGTCTCTACCCACTAAAGATGTAAAATGCTTCCAGCAACTGCACACACTTTCCCTGAAGGGCAGTTTGCCATAGATGGTTGTCAGGTCTGGGACTGCTCTAGAACGAGCCTTTTCTCTATTTTTCCCCCATTAATCTTATCCAAAAAAATAGTTCTAGAGCACCTGCTCAGGATATAGAACTAAGCTAAAACAACACAGATTCGACTTTAATGATCTCATACAATGAAGGATACAGTCACATATATAAACAAATTATAGAATAATATGATATGTTCTGTGTTAAAAGAACATGCATACTGGGTGCAATCAGAGGCACCTGAATGAGATTGGAGGAGATCAAGAACAGCCTTTTGAATAAATGAAGCTCAAAAGACAAGTAGTCATAAGTTGATCAAAGAAGAGCTGAAAATCCCATCATTCAGAGGGGAAAGCCTGTAAAAGAACTTGGCTTCAATGAACAAGAAGTCCTGAATGATTAGAGTGTGAGAGGTGGAGCAAAGGAGTGTGTGTGTGTTGGTTTGTGTGCATGTGTAAGCAAACAAGTGTGGGTCTAACAAATGAATATGAATGATTAGGCAGGGACAAATTTATAAGAGATCACATATGCCACACCAAGAAGTTTGGATATTATCCTTAAAATGTTGCAGATGTAGAGGTTCTGATGTATTTTTTTTTTAATTTTAATAAATCTTATTTTATAGAGAAGGTTCAGGTTCTCGGCAAGCTTGAGTGGAAAGTACAGAGAGTTCCCATATATCTCCTACCCCCAAACATGCAAAAACTCCCCTATATGGATTTACCACAAAACAGTGGTACATTTGTTATGACTAATGAACCTATACTGATACACCATTATCATCCAAAGTTCATTGTGTACATTAGATTTGCTATTGCTGTTGTACAGTCTATTAGTTTTGACAAATGTATAATGACATATATCTACCATTGCAGTATCAAACAATACAGTTTTACTGCCCTATAAGTTCTCTGTACTCTACCTATTCATCCTTCACCTTAACTCTTGCGACCACTGGTCTCTTTATCGAATACATAGTTTTGCCTTTTTCAGAATGTCATATAGTTGGAATCAGGTATCATTTTCAGATTGGTTTCTTCCACTTAGTCATCTGCATTTAAGGCTACTGCATATCTTTTCATAGCTCGATAGGTCATTTCTTTTTAGTGCGGAATAATATTCCATTGTCTGGTTGTACCAGTTTGTTTACCCATCACCTACTGAAAGACATCTAGGTTGTTTCCAAGTTTTGACAATTATAAATAAAGCTACTATAAACATCTATGTGCAGGTTTTGTGTAAACATAAGTTTTCAACTAAATAGCAAGAAGCACAAGTTCTGGATCTTATAATGAGTATATTTAGTTTGGTAAGAAATCGCCAAACTGTCTTCCAGTGGCTGTGCCTTTTGAGCATCTTTGTCATATGTTTATTTGCCATCTGTACATTGTCTTTGGTGAGATGTTCAGACCTTTGGCTTATTTTTTAATGGGCTTGTTTGTTTTCTTATTGTTGAGTTTTTAATGTCCTTTGTATATTTTTGACGAGTCCATTATTAAACCCTTTCTGGATCGAGTCTCAGGTTATCTTCCCTAACCTAAAGATATAAGCTATACACAACTAGATTCTTAAACTGTGTTAGTATACAAGAGTATACTAGTTTTGCCTCTGGAATGTTGTCTGTTGAAAGGTGGCATCCAGAGCACCTAAAATAATGAAAAGATGTAACTCTGTTGCACTTTCATAACAGGTTGTTGTTGAAAGTATTTTGTACTTACTCACTAATGCAAGCACGTATGTCTAATAAACTTGTGTGTTTGGCAAATAGGGTCAGTGACTTTGTTTTCCTGTTACCTAGTAACGAGTGTATAGCTAACACTTACCCAGCTCAGGCTCCTTTGCCTTTTATAATCTACCAAAAAGGAGTCTAGTATTTATGTGTTATGCAGGACCAAAGCAGCTTAGATCAATTTGCAACATTTAACTTGTCCAAGGAGAAAACAGAAAATTGTTGAATCTTGATAAGAAAGATACTGTTAGAAATCAAAATTGGAGAGGTAGACAAGAACCAAACAATACAGGGACTAGTAGTTCCTGATAACATTTTTAGATATAATTCTTAGTGTAATAGGACTCTTCTAAAATATAAGAAGAGAGTGCCACTGATCTGTTTTGAAATTTTTTAAAAATGATGTTAACCAATGTGTAGAAAATGGATTGTAAAAGTAAGGTTGAGTACAGGGAGGAAAATTGAAGAATATTGCAGAAGTCCAGGTAAGAGTGATGAAGGCTCAGAACCAGTGATAGAAATGGATATAAGAAATGTGGATAGACTTTGAGATGTATTTTGGAAGAAATCCTAATAGGATTTGCTTGTGGATTTGGGAGTTAAAAATAGAACCAGGAAAGACTACTAGGTTTGGGGCAGTTGTTGAAAAACCTTCAGAGCCGAATGGAGCTGCTAGAGAAGGTCTGTGGGGGATGGCTGAGTTTCAGATTTATTGCTAAGGAGTAACTCTGGCAACGTCAGAGGAAGAAATGCTATAAGCCTTCTGTCGACTTCCCTATCGATCCCCGCAGAAAGTTGCTTATTCTCATGACAGGGCTTTCAAAAGAGACTACGTGTGTAGGGTCATGCCCTTTGTGGTCATGTGAGGTGACTTGTTCACACAAGGAGGACTGTTTTCTATGCATAAATAAGAAGATCCAAATGGGAAGTCTCAGTGTTTCAAATTTATTTCAAATTCATTGAGCCTTGATGTTCTCTTGTAGAAAATGAATGACCAAGAAAAGGGCTTTTATCTGTATCTGCTGTCATTAAAAAGATAATATTCATCAAAATATATGGAGCTTCACCATCATTCTTGGCTCTTAGTTCAGTGTATGAATATATTTTCATAGACATTGATTTAGTCAGTCAGTCCATCTGTTAGTCTGCCAGTCAGAGATTCGTTTTATAAACATTTACTATAAATTAGCATTACACTGGGCCAGGTATTAGTGATGAGTATTATATAACTCCTCTTTTGCCAGTATGTCTCCAAGATATTCAGTCTATTAAACACTAACAAAAAGTATTTCAAGTGCAATTCAGAAATCTGACTTCATTGCACTCTATACCAACTCTGGGGCTATTGAAAAAATTAAGGATTAAAGAAAGAATAAGGTCGATTGCTTTTATATTTTATCTATGAAAACTTCACATCCCTTAGAAAATCAGATTTTATTTTTATTTTATACCTACAATTTCTAATTGTGAATGAACTTGGTTCCTTTTTTTTTTAAGTATGGGATCAATCATCATGTATATAATTTCATGATCTTTATAAACATTAACAGACATGTAATATAGACACTAGCTAGGTCTGTAGACTATTTAACCTGAATATTTTCATATAAATTTTAGAAGAATTCGGTTTGCATAGAAAGAACTAAAAGGAGGACATTGTCAACATTCTGTGCCTCAGTATTTTAATCTAAAATGGAGTTGATCGACAAAGCCACTTTAAACTGTTCTTATTTAACATGGAAATCATGTAGCCTGGAGCTTGGTATTTAGGAAGTCTTCCTGGCAATTTGGTTTTTACCACAAAACAAACAGAGCATATCATTACTATTATTTGTAGTAAAAAAAAAAAAAAAAGTTTAAGAAATCAAGAGGTGAATTGCCAGAAAAAATACATTCACATCACAGTCAAATGATATAGTACAAGAAGTTTGTATGTTGTGATTTTTTTTCATGTTTGCCTTTAATGTGGCAGAGTTTGAGATAGGATTACATACTAGTTGTTGAAGACGTTGATAAGTTATATTATATATCAAACC
>NW_011888812.1:5232096-5234557 GCF_000151845.1 Pteropus vampyrus
ACACACACACACACAAAATTATAATTGTGTGAGGTGATGGATGTGTTGACTAACCTTATTTTGATCATCTTTCGCAATGTATACATTTATCAAATCACTGCATTGTACACCTTAAATTTACACAATGTTACATGTCAATTATATCTTAATAAAGCTGGTAAAAATAAAATTGAATTTCAGATTAACAATGAGTAATTATTAAGTATAAGTCTGTCTCAAATACATGCACCACTTGTCTGAATTTTAAATTTAACTGAGGAAAAATGTGAGCAGGTCCTGCTTTGTCTGAAGCTCTACGTGAGAATCTTTGTTTTTTCTAGCTTGTGGTGAGTCTAGGTGTTCCTTGGCTTATAGCGTAACTCGCATTTTGCCATTGAAGGCCTTTGTCTTCAAAAGGCCTTCTTCCCTCTAGTGTGAATCTCTTGTGTATCTTCAAATTTCCCTCTCTTTATAAAGATACCAGTCATTGGATTTAAGACCTACCCTAACTCGGTATGTATTCATTCTACCTTTATCATATCTGCAAAGACCCTATTTCCAAGCAAGCTCACATTCACAGCTAACCGTGGTTTAGAACCTCAATGTATGTTTTGGGGAAACATAGTTCAACTCACAACAAGCAGTTTTACTTGTTTTCATCATCAATACAAGTGTGAATTAAGGTCTTTGCTTTTTCTATTTTAATTCTCTTCCTTTTCTGGATTTCAACTTCCAATATCTTACCACTTTTACTTTGGAGTGAAAACAAAACTGAAGCACATCTAATTCCTTAAACACATCATCTTCTCTTATATGATTGTTCATGGACTTGAGTGTTCTGCTCTGTCCACCTGACGATTCTCTAGTTGTTTTTTCCAAATTTTAGCAACATCATCATCTTATATTCGCTAGTCAAAATTGAGCATCCTTCTTCCTTTGTTCTCATCATACCATCTATATATATTTCCACTTAGCCAATTATCAGACCATATCACTAGCATTTGTTTATAATTATCTTTCTATAAGAAACTGTAGGTTATTTAAAAACAGAGACCATATTTATCACTTATGAATATTTTTACTGAATTAATGGAGTAATAGATGACTAAATGAATAAATGGACAATGGCCCATGCTATTATCTAAAGAAAACTAAATGTGTGAGGAGTGCTGGATATTAAAATGAAAAGAGAGTGAAGCCCATCAAAAATATCCCACCTTAGAGCCAGAGAGAAAGAAGAGCTAGGGGGATCATTTTATAAACTACATAAATGTCTAACTAATGTACTATATACTCAAAGCTAATAAAATAAAATTAAAAAGAAATATCCCATCTTTTAAAACAATTTGTTTGTGGTCTCCTCCTTTGGCTAAACTAGAACCATTTATAAGGCAATCTTTACTCCTTAGGCTCATTGGTTTTAAGTAAGTGAATAGAATTATTCTGACGAATCATCATTATGTATCCATTCATATTATTTAATTATATATACTTAATTGTATATACATATACATATATATATATGTTATGTATATGTAATTATAAAATAAGTCAAGGGGGAAAATTTTTGCTTAGCTGATGTGATTACTGCAGGTTTGGTGCTCAAGATGGAAAAAAAGATCTGGTATTTGTGCTTGCTCTGTCTTAGTTTGTACAGAGAGAATGCCACTGGGGATCCTGTTTCATTTTATATTGAGGGGTACCTATCACACTTTTAAAAGTTTTTGGGTAAGGATGCTACATGATTTCTAAATATTAAGTTTGTATCTACTGGGAACATATCCTTATTACCAAAGACACAGTTCAAACATTTCAGTGAAACTTTTAATAATGGTTTCAGAAGATACTGTCAGGAAAAGCATGCCGCTGGGTACTATTATCTATAAGGCCAGTAGGCTAGAGTTTAGGAAAATAAGTTGAGGACATAATAAAACATTTTAAGAGCAGCTTATATCAGTGCTTCACAGTAATACACCACCAAATGTGAGTAGAGGAGGAAGGTAATTACATTTTATTATGCAATCTACATGCTATCTCATTGGGAGTGTGTACTCATAATTGTTTTGTGGTTACTTGTAAGAATCCAGCAACTTTAGCAAAATAATAAACAAAGTATTTAGCAAAATACTGAAGTCACCAGATAAATATAT
The DNA here is from genome assembly GCF_000151845.1 of Pteropus vampyrus. Classification (NCBI taxonomy): domain Eukaryota; kingdom Metazoa; phylum Chordata; class Mammalia; order Chiroptera; family Pteropodidae; genus Pteropus; species Pteropus vampyrus. Next base: position 5,234,226 of record NW_011888812.1, read on the forward strand.
ACAGTTGATCCTTTAAAAAAGTGGGGGTTAGGGGTGCCGATCCCCTGCACCATTGAAAATCCGCATATAACTTTTGACTTCCCCAAAACTTCAGTTGTCTGTACGCATTGGGGGATTGGTTCCAGGACCACCCACAGATACCAAAATCTGGGGATAGTCAAGTCTCTTATATAAAATGGAATAGAGAAATGCATACAATTGGCTCTCTACACCCATGGATTGAAAAAAATAATACACATACATACACAAATAAGCTAGTCAATCAGCAGAGTAAGGTATAATAAAGTATCAACATAATTGAGGTTATCTATCTCATATTTTTACTTTTTTTT
>NW_011888812.1:5234607-5236981 GCF_000151845.1 Pteropus vampyrus
GGGACATTTCCTAAGAACTTGTGTCCAGTTTGGAAAAGTTAGTAACTTCAGAGACTTCTGGGTAATACTACTTTTCAGTTTATTCCCCTCCACCCCCCGCAGATTAATAACCATGATGATTATTTCTGTCATAAATTAGAAGAGAAATAATATCAGTTCAAATACAGATTATTTTATGGGCTATTGAACTTTGGAGTTCTCGGAAGAATAGTAGTTTTAATTTAGACAATTTATGAATGTGAAAAAGGTAACCGAATAATAGCAGCAGGTGGAGAAGACGCCCCATCCCCCTCCAAATAAAACTTTCTGCATGAATATTACATCTTTTCATTTAGCTATAGTAATCTATTTTAAGAATTTTTGATGCTACTTTTGTAATTCAAAAAGAACAAACACTGCCATAAATATGTCCATTTGTCTGTGAGGACAAAAACGAGAACTTTGTGACGAGCTAAAAGGTAAGCTTAGTGAAAGGAGACCGATTAACAAAATGCTGCTCTTTGTAAGTGGGGCTGATTTGGCACTCCGTACGCTCTCATTATGTATTCTGCTAATAGCACAAGGATGTGAGAAAAACAGTTCTGTAAGAGCCTGGTGCAACATTAAGATTTAATTAAACTTTGTTTTACTTGGGCAAGCTAGCCATGCAGCGATGTCATGGGAGAACAGAGCCCGACATTGTATTGACTAGCAGCAAAAAAACGTGGAGCTGAAATGCCAGTGCCCATGGTTAATGTAAACAAGATGAGGGGAGCAAATGGAACAGTGCTGTGAACTGAAATCATGTCACACGAGCCATGCTTGAAGGATACGAGGGTTTGGAGTCTGCAGAAAGCATACAGACTTAGAGGACACTGCCAAGAATCAGGGTCCCTGGATTGTTCTGAGGGAGTGCAATTCAACCTGTTTGGTGTACCTCAAGGCATAGGACAAGAACTCAAAATGATGATGACAGAAAATGCAATTTCACTTGACATAAGAGAAAAGTTTCTAAGCTGTGAAAACTATCCAAGGGTGGAATAGGCTTCTTTTAAGGGCAGTGAGTTTATTGTCGTTTGAGTATTCGTGTAGAGGCTACACAGCCACTTGGTATTTTCTCACTTGGGGTAGTGTCATCTGTAAATCCAATGAGTTAAGCCAGTTTAGTGTTAACTTTATAAAGAAGAGGCAATTGAATTATGAAAAGATAAGAATTTTAGTTGCTTATGCGGCAGAGTTTGAGATGGGATTATGTACTAGCATTGGCCCAAGTGCAATAACATAAATATTATCACTGGAGAAGCAGTGTTTTCTGTTAAAGCTTCCTCCATATATGCAGCTTTTCAAAATTAAATACACTTTAGCACTGTATTAGTTTCCTAGGACTGCCATAACGAGGTATCGCAAATGGGGTAACTTAAAACAACAGAAATTTATTCTGTCATGGTTCTGGAAGCCAAAAGGTCACAATCAAGATGTGGAGAGTAATGTCAGCAAAATAATGGCTGAATAAGATGTCCCTTGCACATTTCCCCCTCTCAAAAATAGTAGTTTGGTGTCCATCCACAGACAAAGATGCTTTCATGGGAACTTAGGGATCCAGGTAGAAGATTGTGAAACCCCAGTGAAGTCCAAGACCAAAGATAGCTGGTCAAGCTTGCAACCAGGCAAAGGGTTCACTGGTCATTAACCTTGGTCACAGAAACATAAATAGCTTTGGAACCCTGAGAACTTGGTGATAACTCCATTTAGCTTTAGGTCTGTCACAAGCACCAGATGCCATGAGACCCAGAAGGAGTCACGCCCACCCATGCATGAGATAATATGCATTCAAACTTCAGTCCTGGTTATGGATCCTGAAGTGGCCCAGGAACCAGCTTCAACCACTCTCGGCCACAGTGTGGGAACACTTGGATATAAACCCTTCAAATTTGGTCAGGCTGTAGATTCTCAAGGGCCCTGTAACTGGGGCCCAGCCTGCCCAGCCACAGTTCATGACCCCTGTTGCTGACATTAACACCCTGCTGAGGACACTCCAGTCTGCTCCTCCAGAGATCTTGACAGGCCTTGTAGTAGGCATCAGCCCCTGCCTCGTCCCATAAGCTGAACAGCTGCCACAGGGACCAGGCAAGAGAACCTCCTACTTGCATCCCCAGAGATACTGAAAAGACTGTATATATGAATCTAGCTTCCTCGCAGTCACAGTCAGCCAGTCTGCCAGCAAGAAATACTCTTGTCTGTGCCCCTGGAGATTGTGGGCTTTATACTTGGCTCCAGTCCCTCCAGCCATTGTCAGAGACCAGTCCAGTTTGCCCAGAGACCTGGCGGGAGACATTACAACTGACACTACAGAAATACAAAAGACCTTAAGAGGCTACTATGAATGATTATATGC
>NW_011888812.1:5246586-5248410 GCF_000151845.1 Pteropus vampyrus
TGCTACAGATTGTCAGCTCTAACTCAGGAAAACCTAATCTGAAAGCATAGTCTAAAATTCTAATACTCAGGGCCCACACTTCAGTATTACGGCCCTTCTCCTGAATGATAATTATATCTTGGATATGACAATCCCTTGGAATTACTAGTGAACATACTTTTCCTCTCCTTCAAATTTGTAAAGAATTATATCCCTTTTCAGACCCAAAATATTCAAAAGGCTTGATATTAACAACATATAATTAAATGATCCAAAGTCCATCTACATTCCATATCCCAACAAAATTATGAGAGGAAAAACAACAAAAAAACCCTCCCCATCACCACCACCAGCGACAACAAAACAAAATGAGAAACAAAATGGCAAAGAGATAACTGATTTGGCCACTGGAAATCACTATAATCATTTACCTGGTCATTATCAATATTTTTTTAAGAATTGTTAACTAGGTAACACATCGAGTTAGTCTACAAAATCCTATGTATTTGTAATTTTTTAAAATAACCAAGTGACTATAGATTTTTTCGCTCATAAATAACATTTTATACTATCTTGAAAATATAGAAACCAAAAAAAATATCAGGGCCTTTCTAAATGAAAAGGTTTTATACATTGTAAAGTCTTAGGTTTGTTTTTGTTTCCTGTGGTCCATTCTTTGAGGCTAAGAAACCACTTCCATGAATGCAGAAGTCAGTCAGTGTCTGTATTATGAGGTTTATTTTACATGCATTTATACTATATGAAGAAGAAGGTGGGTGTTTGTGGATGACATTTAAAAGCATATTACAAAAATAGATCTCTGAATTAGAATTTAAGCTTAACATCTCTGCAGTCTATGAACCTAACACATAAGTCCTCTCTTTATTAGGATGTAAGACAGAAGGGGCACTTTCTTATTAAAGGGCTTTTCAAGCACCATTCTCAATGAAAGAGCCAAAACATTAGAAAAAGAGAGAATTAAGACCTTTAATAAAAATGGAATGGATTCTAATTTTATTTACTTTGCTACATGATGAAAAATGTATTATGTGACCAGGATAGGGAAGCAGAATTGTAGTTAAAATTGTTGGATGTGCCTAGTTCTGATGTCCACCCACGGAAGGAATCTCTTTTTCACTGTCTTTATATGCTGCCATCCTGCCTCTGGTAATATACTGGCAGTAAAGAAAATCTTCCTTTTTATGAAGGGGCCCATCACAAAAAGAATGGACATGCTAAACTTTTGACATTTCTTACTTATGTAGTTACTCATTTAATACATAGTAAAGTGGCATTGTATGAAGCAGCTAAGAACATGAGTTCTGGATCTAGACAAGATGAATTCAAATCTCAACTCCAACTTTTGCTATCTCTATGACTTCATGAAAGTGTTCCATCATCTCTGTGTCTCATTAACTTCATCTGTGAAATGTGACAATAATAGCACCTATCATATAAGGTCATCTTGCAGGGTTTTACATTAAGCATACAGACCCACTGTTGACACATATTAAGCCTCATATAAGTATGATGTTTTTATTTTTATTTATTTTTACTTGAGCATCTACTATGTTCCAGGCATTGTTCTAGGTGACGGGGATATAATAGTAATCAAACCAAAACCCCTGCCTTATGAAATTTACCTTCTGATTTGAGCAATGTGACAGAACCTAGGGAGTTATTCAGCAAACGTCTCTATTCTCCCTTCTTCTTTAAAAATTATTTATTAATTTGAGAAATAACTGACACATAACATATATGAGATTCAGATGTACAACATAATAATTCAGTATATATATTTTTTGAAATGATCTCCATAATAGGTCTAGTTAACATCCATCACAA
>NW_011888812.1:5248460-5250511 GCF_000151845.1 Pteropus vampyrus
CTCGTCCCATAAGCTGAACAGCTGCCACAGGGACCAGGCAAGAGAACCTCCTACTTGCATCCCCAGAGATACTGAAAAGACTGTATATATGAATCTAGCTTCCTCGCAGTCACAGTCAGCCAGTCTGCCAGCAAGAAATACTCTTGTCTGTGCCCCTGGAGATTGTGGGCTTTATACTTGGCTCCAGTCCCTCCAGCCATTGTCAGAGACCAGTCCAGTTTGCCCAGAGACCTGGCGGGAGACATTACAACTGACACTACAGAAATACAAAAGACCTTAAGAGGCTACTATGAATGATTATATGCTAATAAATTGGATAACCTAGAAAAAAAAAATGGATAAATTCCTAGAAACATATAACCAATTAAGACGGAATCATGCAGAATAGAAAACCTGAACAGATCAATAATGATTAAGGAGACTGAAGCAGTAATTAAAAACCTCTTACTAGCAATAAAAAAAAAGCCTAGGACCAAATGGCTATATTGGTGAATTCTGCCAAACATTTAAAGAAGAATTAATGTCAATCCTTCTCAAACTCATTCAAAAAACTGAAGAGGAGGGAAAAGTTCCCAAATCATTCTGTGTCCCAGTATTACATTGATACGAAAAGCACATAAGGACATTATAAGAAAACTACAGGCTGATATCCTTGATGAACATAGATGCAAAAATTCTTAACAGAATTCTAGCAAAACAAATTCGATAGCACATTAAAAGAATCATATGCCGCTATCAAACAGGATGCAAGGATGATTCTATATACACAAATCAATACATATGATATACCATATCAATATGATCCTCTCAGATGCAGAAAGAAAAAACATTTGAAAAAATCCAATACCCTTTCATGATAAAAATTCTCAACACATATCTCTACATAATAAAGGGAGTTTATGAGACACTCACAGCTAACATCGTACCCAATGATGAGAAACTGAAAGCTTTTCCTCTAAGGTCAAGAAGAAGGTAAGGGTGCCCACTCTTGCTACTCTATTTAACATAGTACTCAATGTTATAGCCTAAGTAATTATGCAAGAAAGAGAAATAAAAGTCATCCAAATTGGAAAGAAAAAGTAAAATTGTCTTTTTTTTACATGACATGATTTATATGTAAAATTTCCTAACAATTCCACCAAAAAGCTATTAGAACTAATAAACAAATTCAGTAAAGTTGAAGGATACAAAATCAACTTATGAAAATCAGTTACAAAACAATGAAATATCTAAAAAGAATTAAAGAAAACAATCTGATGCTATCAAAAATAGCATCAATAAAATAGAACAATAAAATACATAGTAATAAATTCAACCAAGGAGTTGAAAGATTTGTATATTGAGAACTATAAGATGTTGATGAAAGAAATTGAAGAAAAACAGATAAATTGAAAGATATCACATATTTGTGGATCAGAAGAATGAATATTGTTAAGATAGCTATATTAGACATGTACTAATATCCTGGACATATACTAGATCTAAAGCCATCTATAGATTCAATGCAATCTCTATAAAAATTTTAATGGCATTTTCCAGAGAAATTTAAAAAAATCTAAAATTAGAATGGAACTATAAAAGACCCCAAATGACCAAAGCAATCTTGAGAAAGAAGAACAAAGCTGGAGACATCACACTTTCTAATTCGAAATTATACTTCAAAACTATAGTAATCAAAACAGTATGATACTGCCATAAAAAACGTAGACCAATGGAACAGAATAGAGAGCCAAGAAATAAACCTATACATGTACAGTTAACTAATATTTGACAAGGGAACTATGAATACTCAATGGGGAAAAAACAGTCTTTATAATAAATAGTATTGAAAAAGTAGATATTTATATGCAGAAGAGTGAGATTTGACTCCCATCTTATACAAATTACAAAAAATTAACTAGGAATAGATTAAAGACTTAAAAGTTCTTACTTAAGTAAGACTTGAAACTATAAAACTCCTAGAAGAACACATAGAGAAAAGTCTTTGACATTTGTCTTGGCAATAATATTTTGAAGTAATACCTAAAGAAAAAGAAACACAAGCAAAAATA
>NW_011888812.1:5254816-5261360 GCF_000151845.1 Pteropus vampyrus
TAACATATATGAGATTCAGATGTACAACATAATAATTCAGTATATATATTTTTTGAAATGATCTCCATAATAGGTCTAGTTAACATCCATCACAACATAGTTACATTTTGTTTCTTGTGATGGGATCTACTTTTCCTTCTTGACACACAGATGAACTACATATCCCAATTATCCCTACAGTGATGTGTGTCCATAGGACTGAGTTCTAGCAAAAGTACTGTGAAAGGAAGTGATGTGTACTATTTTCAACATGGCTCATACACGTTGCCCATATGCCTTCCATTCTTTTCCATTGCCTGCTGACTTTATGCAGATGACAGGATGTTCTTGAAAGCCACGAGTCAAAATGTCGGGTTTTGTTTCTGAATGACTGTCTGGGGCAAATCCCCAGTCTTATCTCCCTGCTGCCCTGGATGTTCAGACTTTCTACACATAGGAAAATGATCTTCTTTTGTGTTATGCTATTAAAATTACAAGACTTATCTCATAGCATTATAGAATGTAGCATTAATTCTATTAACATGGAGAGACTAAGTAAACAAATCATATCAGCTAGTGCTAAGTGCTTGGTAGTAAAGAGAGTAGAGAATGGAGAAGAGTGGTCAGGGAAGTCCTCATTTAGAAGGGGACATCTGAAGCAAGACTTGAGTAAATAAATTAGAGACACCTGTATCGCTGTTGAAAGAGTACTCCAGGCAAAGGGAATCACAAGAGCTAAGACTCTGATGTAGGAGTGTGGTTGGAGTTTTCAACCCATCACTTGAAAACTGGTGTGGGCTGAAGTTGAGTAGAAATTTAGTTTAGAGACAACCAGGGACACACTAAGAATTCACAGACTATGGCAAGCATTGTGGATTTTATTAAAAGATTTTCAGTAGGGAGATGACACACTGTAACTAACATTTAAAAATAATCATTCTAGCTCCTGTGTAGAGGTTGGTTTATGGTGAGAATTAAAGCTGAGATATAACTTATGAAGCTATTATAGTAGCTTGAAAAACAACAAAATGGCAGCCCTAAGCCTTCTCATATCAGTGTCTTGATTTAGATTGTTTTGTCCATTTATCATGTAACAAAATTTATAGATCATTCGCCATCCTATTTATTCCTCCCTCAGAAGCACTTGAGTTTGACACCATCTTTCTTAAATTCAGCCAAAATTAAATATAATTCTCCACGTATGCTTCATAGAGCTGGACATTGCACTGTGGCATAATTCATCAAACTATAGAAAACTTGTTCTATCTTTCTTACTCTTATACACTATCACATCCATTTTACATTTCCTTAACTTATAGTTTAAAAATGCTTTTAAAAATCTATTTTAAAACAAAACTAGTACAACTTAACAATTGACTATATAGAACTGTATGAAAAATATATGAACATGTGGCTATTTGGGAACTTAGCTTGACTTCTTTCTATAATAATTTATAATAATTTAATATAAGCCTTCAAAGAATATGTTCTCTTTAGGAAATAAATAAGTTTGATGCAGAAAAAGAGGTTCTATAGCCAAGTATGTTTTGTATCTATTGAACTAAATATGTTGATCAGATCCAATTTTTACAGGGCAGTTCAGAGAATTTAACATGATTTTATGCATCGTGACTTTCCATGAGGTGAGATAATATGTGGAGTATTTATTAAATTTAATTGACTGCAGAATTATCTCTCCCCCATTTTATTTTTTTACGTTTATAGGACATCTCATAGAACTAAAATTTCTGTGGAATACATGCTATTCGCTTCTGGAACACAGTAGTTTTAAATAAATTGTAATCTGAAATGATCCAAAAGCAGCAACCAATATGATCAAAATCATAATCCAAAATGGGTATAAGAGCTACCACTCAGTCTGTACACTCGCACTAATCTCATTCCTCAGAGAATTTCTCTTTGTAATAGTCTCATGATGAAACCATTTGGGGAGTAACTTTTTTAAGTAAAAATGACTCTAGGGAAATATCATCTAAAATTTCTCCAGAGGTCTGTATAGAACATGCATGAATATCACCTGTTCTGAGTGATCTTCATTAAAAATAAAATTTGGGAAAGCCTTAGAGAAAAAAGCTTGGTACTATTTCTGGCCACTAGATTATAAAGAGGGAAAGAGGTTCCTGATGTTACAAGTTTGCAATAGAGCAGAGATGTGACTCCTCCTTTGACTTAGGGACTTCCAGAAAGCCACAGATGAATACTGTTTGTTGGATGTTTGTGTTCACCCTTTTCTTATTTCTCTTTCAAGATGAGTAACCAGTTGTAAAGAACCAGAGTATGTTTTTGCACCTTTTCCTCCTCTTTATTAAAGTACACTTCACAGCCCAAGTGGGACGGGTAGTATTTCTACACCTGGAATCCTCCTAGAAGCCTATTATCTAATGCTTTAGGAACTAGAATCTTTAGATTGGTTTGGGATTGATAGAACCACTTTGCCATCAGCAATTCCTTTGTATGAGAAAAGAAAGTTATGTCAGGTACGCTGTATTTTCTTTGGACACTGTATAGTGGTTGTCCCAAACTATAGGACACCTTATGTTTCCATAATATAATGAAAAAGCATGGATTTTAGAATCAAAAACACCTCCAACTCTACATTCGTTAGTTAGAAAAAGTGCTTTATATATGTGGGCCTATTTTTTCATCTTTAAAATGAGTGAAATAAAAAAAAAATTAGACTACTTTATTGGGCTGTTGTATGAATTAATGTGGTTAAAAATTTGTGATATTCTAGACAGCGGTCCCCAACCATTTTGGCACCAGGGATTGGTGTTCCTTTGAGAATCTAATGTCTGATGATCTGAGGTGGAGCTGAGGTGGAGATGCTAGCGCTGGGGAGTGGCTGCAAATACAGATGAAGTTTTCACTCCCTCACTCGCTGCTTGCCTCCTGCTGTGTGGCCTGGTTCCTAATAGGCCATGGACCAGTACTGATCTGTGGCCTGGGGGCTGGGGACCCCTTTCTAGAATATAAATCTGACAGAGCAGTTACCTTCACCATATTGTTCTCCGTCTTACCCTATGGTGACTACAGCAAGCAGCATCTTGCAGAAAACAGCTACCCAATATATATTTTTAATTATACTTTTTGAACATATTTAGTATACTGAAACTTTTTTTTAAAATCACGGGTCTCAAAATAAACAAGATCGTCAGTGGTAAAATATGATTTTGCCAAAAACTTTTTATTTATCATAAGAACTACTTGTAATATTGGAAGTGTATTAGGTGGCCAACTGGACAGGTGAATAGAACTTATCAATTGTAATTCTATTGATTTATTCTCTTCCTTTATTGTGATTTTTCTCTAAAGAGCAATAGTAAAGGGTGACTTTGTTTTTGGACAGTAATAAAATTTAAAAGTAGTTTTGATACTTTGATGTATATGAAAACTAGCATTTACTTGGAAATTTGACATATATGGTTCCAACAGAGTAAAACTCTAAATATTGCAGGGACATAAAGCTTTTGTCACTCTTTATGGTGTTTTAAAATGAATAACTAGACATTTTATTTTAGAAAAAGTTTTATTAAAATTGTTTATATTTCCTATTGCTCTAGTATAATCTAAGTTTTCTCAATAGCTATCCGTTTTATCCCCTTCCCATCCTGCCCAGGCATACAGTTATTTCTATCTTATATACTATATTTTCCCACATACAAAACTAATAGGTAAAAGAAACTCTGCATATGGAATTCTGATTTCTCTTATGTATCTATGAGAAGTTTACCATTGGGCCGGCAGAGAGTTCAAGTGTTAGTACTCTTGGCGTTATATTACTATAGGAGACAGAGAAAACAGGAAAATAAGTGTTGAGTTAGTATGCAATCATATACCTATTTTCACTCAGCTAACTTGTTGAAAACTTCTCTCTTCTAAATACATTGTGATTAAGAATGTGTGTGTGGTGGTATTGGAGATAAATAGAGGGAATTGGAAAGCTAATTTTTTGATTATATATGTATGTGTGTGTGTATACAATTTTTATTGACTACTTACTATGTGCAGACACTCTCATGCATGCATTGCACATTCCCTCATTTACTTAACCCAATGCCATAATAAGCAATTTTTACTGAAAAGGAAATTATAGACCACAGAAGTCAACGACTCTGTTTAATATCATGATGCTGTTGCATAGAAGAGGTGAAGTTAAATCTCAGGTCTGTTTATTCTATTTCTTCTTCACTAAAAATATATGTGAATGAGATTTCTCATTCATAAATATGGACAAGCAAAGAAAAGAAAAAAGAGATAAATTGCAAAAGCCAAAAATTAAGTCCACATGACAGCTTATCTGTGGTGGGAGATGATTTGAAAGCTCAAGAGTCTACAAGTTGGGATCAACTCACAAATCTATATATTTCTATTAGGTATATGTCATTCTGATGGTAGGTGCAGCACAAAACAAACTAAGGAAGGAAACCTTGAACTTGTCATGGCTCCTTGACATGGCTCGATATTATAACATCAAAGACTGTTGAAAAGAAACTCAAATGTTGAAAACCCTAAATTAAGTGATACCTAATGTTTCTCATTTCTCTCCTTGCTAAAACATATGAACTATAAAACATTTTAAAATTTATATTAATTTATTGCTTTATCTTCCTATAAAATTCAAAAGACAGAGCAAGGACAGTCATCACAGTGGATACACCATTCTTCATATCTCATCTTTTCTTTGTCTGAGTGAGAAGGTTGGGGTTCAGTTGTAAAAAGAATTACAAATTGATGTACCTTGTGCTTGAAAAATATAGGGATAACATTGAATATTTGAATGTTAATATGAAGGATTTTCTGAAGTTTTCTTTATAAATTATAGTTCAGTGTTATGCTTTGAATTTTGATAAAGATTATTATATTACTGGCATTTTTTAAAGCAAGACAATTAAATCATTCTCAGGCAAATTAAAGCTTAGATACAGTAAAGCTTATCTATATCTAAGCCATATGGTTGAGAAATTCAAGAACATTATTATGCAAAATTAATCATCTTTAGTATTATTCCCAACATATTAATACATAAATTTGGAGCAAATTTAAGTCTTAAAAATTAAATTTAAGTATTTAAAAAAATAAAGGCTCATACCTTATAAATTAATGAGGGAAATGACTGTAATTCAACAGAAAAATGGGTGAAGATCAATAACCATTTGATAAAAACATAGAGACAAATGGCTCAAAAAGTTATGAAAAATTTTGCAGCATTACTATTTTAAGGAAGCAAATAATAATAAAATAGTGGCTTCATCTACCAATTTTGTAATTTTCTTTTGAATATTATATATTTCTAATCATACTATTTAATTTGCCTTTTATATCTATCATCTATCTTTCCATCTATCCATCCAGTCATCTATTTTTCCTTTTATTTATTTATCTCTCCATTGATACACTATTTTCTTTGTTATTTATCTCTTGCCAAATAGAATGTGGGTCCCATAAGTTTAGCAGTAATGTTTCTCTTACTTGCCACTCCATTGCTTGCCAGAATATGCCTGAAACTCGATTGGTGCTCATAAAATGGTTACTGAAAGAATGAGTACATGCTACAGAGTTAAAGAATGTAGAGATAAACTGGCTCATTACTGTTAGAATCGCATATTAGTAGGACCTGGCTTTATGTACTTTGACAAATTTGCATAAGAATGATGTCTTGTGTATAAAGTGGGTACATCGTGCAGTAATATTCGTGATGGCAAAAATAGAGAGTTAAATTTATCAGCAAGAGACTGGTTAAACAAATTACTTGACATCCATGAGGAGGATACTATTAACCATTAAAACCAATATGGTTATTTATATAAGTTCTATTTCTTAGTGTTTTTTTTAAAGGCAAGATATAGCACAGTCTGTCTATAATACTCTTATTTGTTAAAAACTTTTGTATATGTGTATAACATTTCATACATACACACATATGTGAAAGATAGCTGTAGACATATGCATACTACTTGGAAATTTCTGGAAAGAAATATATGTAATAGCTACATTTGAAAAGTGTGAAGTTGGGGAAGATGTTAGGCTTTTTTGGGTACAGTTTGAATGTGTTAATGTGTTTACATGGTGTTTTTCTAATGATGATGATGATAAAATAACATCTGAAAAAAGTATAATATAGACCTACATTTGCTATTTAAAAATATCACAATATAAATTTTTAAGAAAAAAAAGCAAGTTGAAAAAATGCAGTTAAGTAAAAGGAATGCAAGATTAAAAGAGAACATACACATATAGGTCACATGCATCTACTTATAGATATATGCTAGAGTATAAACTGCAATGGGAGAATGTCCATTAAGAGTTAATGACAACAAATTTTGGAAAAGAAATTGTGAGGATGATATGGAGATTTTCATGTTTTCTTAATATTATGTATGCTTCCATATTTTAATAGTGAGGGTATATACGTGCATTATGTTGTAATTAAACAAAATTAAGAAAGGAGATTAAAACCTTTATTATATATGAAATCTCGGTATTACCAGATTTTGATTATGTCCACCTCTTCACACTTTGGAAATAAAAAGAACATCCTTAATAA
>NW_011888812.1:5261410-5284174 GCF_000151845.1 Pteropus vampyrus
TGTGTATAAAGTGGGTACATCGTGCAGTAATATTCGTGATGGCAAAAATAGAGAGTTAAATTTATCAGCAAGAGACTGGTTAAACAAATTACTTGACATCCATGAGGAGGATACTATTAACCATTAAAACCAATATGGTTATTTATATAAGTTCTATTTCTTAGTGTTTTTTTTAAAGGCAAGATATAGCACAGTCTGTCTATAATACTCTTATTTGTTAAAAACTTTTGTATATGTGTATAACATTTCATACATACACACATATGTGAAAGATAGCTGTAGACATATGCATACTACTTGGAAATTTCTGGAAAGAAATATATGTAATAGCTACATTTGAAAAGTGTGAAGTTGGGGAAGATGTTAGGCTTTTTTTGGGTACAGTTTGAATGTGTTAATGTGTTTACATGGTGTTTTTCTAATGATGATGATGATAAAATAACATCTGAAAAAAGTATAATATAGACCTACATTTGCTATTTAAAAATATCACAATATAAATTTTTAAGAAAAAAAAGCAAGTTGAAAAAATGCAGTTAAGTAAAAGGAATGCAAGATTAAAAGAGAACATACACATATAGGTCACATGCGTCTACTTATAGATATATGCTAGAGTATAAACTGCAATGGGAGAATGTCCATTAAGAGTTAATGACAACAAATTTTGGAAAAGAAATTGTGAGGATGATATGGAGATTTTCATGTTTTCTTAATATTATGTATGCTTCCATATTTTAATAGTGAGGGTATATACGTGCATTATGTTGTAATTAAACAAAATTAAGAAAGGAGATTAAAACCTTTATTATATATGAAATCTCGGTATTACCAGATTTTGATTATGTCCACCTCTTCACACTTTGGAAATAAAAAGAACATCCTTAATAAAGCAAGGTGAACTTGAAAGATAAATATTAAATGAGATTTGGGGTCAGAAGTTCAAAGTTAGAAATTTTATGGCTCTGGCCAGAACTGTACAGTTTATTCATGCCAGATTACTTCCCTAAATAAGCTAGGTTCTTTTAACTTTCTGGATTTAGGCTTAGGTAGTCTCTATCTAGAATGCCCATACTACCTTCTATATTAGGCACTCTGATGTCTCTTCCTCTCTTATAACCCTTAACATTTCATGGAAGAAAAATTCATTTTGTATTCTGAGCTGCTCCAGCATTTATTAAAGTCATCGTCTTGTGATTGTTTAGCTTTATAGTCTCTAAGTACCTTAAAGTCTAGGACTTCTGAGGGATATTTTGAAATCTCCAGCTCATTGGAAAGTCTGGTACTTAAGTGCTTGGTAACTACTTGTTGATGTGTCTGATTCTTGACCTCAGAGAGAGAGCGTAGGCTTCCATATGAGTGTAACATCCTCAGTCTCTGCAAATAGCAATGCCTCAATATGCATATACTTATTCCTGGTTTATAATTCTTCCATTGCATTATCAGCTTCAGGAGTCACCTCAAGCCAGAAAAACAGGTAATACCACTATTTACATTTTATTCATTAAGAAACAGACTCAGCATATTTATTTTCCCACAGGTCTCACAGCTCACAAGTGGCACAGCTGATCTTGTCTCTCAGACCATTTAAATCCAAAATTACAAACACATAGCGTAAACTCCAAGGAGAAATGACACAGTTTTGGAGCCAGTGTACTTCTGGGGGCTTAGCCACAGCAACCTTCTGCTGAGTTAAGTAAAGGCTAGACCGAGGCCCACTGTCATGCTTCCTCCCTACAGACTTGTTTTTACTTGCAACAGGGATGAGGACCTTCTCACAAACAGCGTGTTCACCCTTGCTCCAAACAGCTACATAGACAACTATTCTACCCCCTCTACTGAAATGCAGGCATCCTATAAGAGTCTTGATGATCCAACCCTGTAGTCCATTCTAATGATTTCAAAGTTTTATGCAAATAATAATAATAAATAATAATAATAATAATAATAATAATAATAACGACGACATAGTAGTAGTTTCTTTTTGCAAAGTCAAGCTCAAGACCGGAGATTATGTGAGAAATGCAGAGAAAGAGGGAAAGAGGAAGATATAAGAGCAGTGAGGGAAATGCTTTCTCTATGTTAATCATTAATACTATTTATTGAGTGCTTATATGCACTGTTTAAAATGCGTAACATCCTACTATAGAGGTTAAATGCATAAACTTGGAAGTCAGACTGCACGGTTTGAATGTCAGCCTGGCACTCACAATGACTCTTGGACAAGTCGTTTATTTTTCAATGCCTTAGCTGTAAAATGGGGTTAATGATAATAGCTCCTGCCTCATAGGGTAGTTCAATGATATGTGTGTCTGCCAGTTCCCATAGTGAAAACATTCATACCGATGCCTAGAAGAAGTTACCAATAGATTAACCAAAAGCTCACAAAATTCTCGAATATTTAACAATTGGCTCTCATGAGCCAGAATGAGACAACTCCAGGACACCCCTGTTGTTATGATGATTAAATAAGTTAGTATCATAAACACTTAGAAGAGTTCCTGGGATATAGTGTGCACTATATTATTTGTTTTCATTTGTTTGCTTGTTTATTTTAAAGAGAAACTTACTTTGACTCATTTTCCTAACAATTATTCTATGAGACTGGTGTTATCATTATCCCAATTTCAGGAGAGATTAACGAGGTAGAAAGATCTTCAGTGTCTGCGGCTAAGGAAAGGGTTGGACTTGAGGAGCCCGGCACACCATGTTGTTCTCTTGCCTGGGTCATCAGGGGATAATGTCTCATTGTGCCAGTGCAGGAATATAACTGTGCATGATCACAGGGTGAAAAAAGAGTAGAGATTCTTGATAAATTTAAGACACAGTGAAATACCAGTATCAACTATAGAGAGTCCCTTGGTCTCAGGGGTCTTTCTATTGCCTTGGAGGTAAATTATTTATCAGATTATACAATAAGGAAATAATACTATTATGAATTCCCAGGAATGGGGACAACTTCCATTTCCTGAGTATTTACTCTGTGCTTAACATTTTGTTAATTACTTGAAATGAACTATCTTATGTAATAATCACAGCAACCCCCAAAGGGAAGAATATCGCATTGCACTATTCTGCAGATGAGGAAACCTAAGCTCAGAGATGTTAAGAACCTTGCTCAAGGTCACAAAGCTGCTGTTAAACATCAGCTGTTTGAATCCGAAGTTTACGGATGCACGGCAAACCTTATACACACTACTGCTTTCTCTTAAATTTATGAAAAATTGTCAAGAAATTTAGAAATACATTGGTGTTCTTTACGGATGAAAGTACTGTCAAAAAATTTATGGTTTACAATGAAGCATTTTAAGGTTGAGGATATTAAAGACTAATATTGGGCCAAAGAAAGGAGGCTGGGAGAAATTCACATATCCAGTGTGACAGTGTGACTGCTGCTTCATTAAAAATATATTTATATTTTATTGTCAAAGCCCCTTTTACTTTATTTTGAGTACGAGTATAGCTCTGAGACTGGAAGAGGGTGGGGCAGAGACGTGAATTCTGTGCCTGTCAGAGAAAGTCACATTGGGAGATAAAGCAAGGGTCAACTCCCAGCTACTCTGCATTCTGCTTGGCACCTTCATTGTATTGGAGAGAAAAAGAATTAATTGGTTCATTTAGCCCTTCACTTAATTCAGCTTTTTATTGTGCACTTCAGTTTTCACTGAAATGAACAGAGACAGTACAAGAAACAGAACACGTTTAATGGGGCTCTCAAAACTGTGCGGTTGTTGCTCTTGCTTCCTTAATAGACACAAATCATTTATTTCCTTCTGTAAAACTCCATTAACCAGCAAAACATAGAGTTTCTTAACAAATGTATATCGTATCAAAAATGGAAAACCTGTTTCTCGCTCTTTCTTATGTGCACAGAGACATAGAGACACATTCACAGTATACCCACACTCAACGAGCCTGACCACTGAGTTCTGTGAGGCCCACAAAGTACTCCCCTCCCTTTGCGCAGTAAGGAATAAGTGTCCTGGGCATGAAACAAGGAATCACACAATAAATTAGAATTACAAGGGACCTTAGCTCAAATTAAGTCTAGTCTTCCCATTTTAAAGATAAAAGAAGTGAGGCTTACAAGGCGAGATGATTAGCTCAGGATCATGCTGAAGATCAAAATTTGGGAACTTAAATAAGCTCCGCTATCCCAACTCTAATTATAGCCTCTCTCTGCTATATTAGGATGCCTACTTAATATTGACTACTGATGGTCCCACAGACAGATCTCCTTGTGTGCTTTTCCAATCCTTTGCAAAAACGCACATGCACCTATAGAAAATCACTGGGCATCTCTCCATTTCCATATAAAATTGTTTTCTTTTCCTCTTAGAAAATACTATGTACCTCTCTCTCTCTCTCACTTTCTTTTTAATAGTGATCATCTTTTGTCCTTGGGAAGGCACCAAACAAGCAATTTTATTTATTTATTTTTATTTTTACACAAAAGCTCCCAAATATAAGCTGGTGGCTGGTTAGAATATTTACTGATTCTCCTGCATGCTCCTTCCCACACAAACATAAATATTTCACTTGTCTCATGATAATGATTTTCATCAGCTTAAAGAGCTGGTTTAATTAATCTCCTTTTGTTTAACAACAACAACAAAAAAAGTCAATTTTATAAAATGTTTAGAACAAAAGTAAAGCTAGTGTTTTTCCCCTAGGTAATGTGCCAGATAGTTTTAAGGAAAGGTGTTGGCAAGTGATACAAAAGAAGTAATTCATTATTGAAAAATGGTCTAGATACATGTGCTCATCTCAAAAGCTCAGCATCACTAAGTGGCCTTTGTGAGAATTAAAAGCTGGCACATTTTGCAAGCCAAACATCACGTCTTCTATGCCAAAGACAGAGCAAGCCTCTGCTCTGGGGAGCAGATCCAGGTGGTAGAAGTACTTGTTGCATCCTGGTTGCTCGGGAAATAAGCTGCAATTTCATTTTGAACTTCCCAGTAGTATAAGTTTACCTTCCTCAGTAGAGATAATATTTTTTCCCCAAAAGCTGTTCATTATTTGCAATGAGGACTCAGTGTTAATTTCACTGCTTGTCAATTAAGCCTATACCTTAATTTAATTGGAATGTGTATACAAAACATCACAGTGCTGATTCTGAACCTTATGCCTAGAATAAGCTATACCCTCTAAGCATCTTTGCCTCCAATCTTCCTAACTTAATTTATTTTATGGCCAGGTTAATCCTCTTATTCTCTGTGATGAGAACATCTTCCTGCTTCAAAATCTCTTGGTTTCCCACTCACTATAGGATATAATCCAAGTTCTCTACCAAAGCAGTAAAGGCTGCAAACAATCTGAATTAACTCCTTGGCAAGTCTTATCTCTTCTACTTTATTTCCATGAATAATTTATGCCATCTAAAACTTGTCTAGTTGAAAATCAGAGTCAGGATTAAAAGAATGTCTGACCAGTAGCTTTAGAAAGGTCTCTTGCAATCTGATACAATAGTGCCTATGAAATTTAGAAAAAGCAAAAATAAAATGAAATTCACACCTTATCTATACCCAGTTGACATATACTTGATAGCTTATTGACTGAAGGTTAAAAACATTTAAAGCAGTGCTTGCTGAAAATTAGGCTGACGACTCTCTACATTTAAACAACAAAAAATTAAAAACAGATTCAATCTTAAACATTTTATGCATACATAAGAAAATTAAAAGAATTTACAAATAAAGATAAGAAAATATACTAAATAAAGTGCTGTGTGTATTGAATATTTGTGCTCCCAATCACCCCTACCACCCTCCACTCCAAATTGTTATGTTAAAGCCTGATCCCCAATGTGATAGTATTTAGAGATGGAGCCTTTGAGAGGTAATCAGGGTTGAATGAGGGCATAGGGTTGGAGTCATCATGACGAATTAGTGCCCTTATAAGGAGATAAAGAGCCTAGAGTTCTCTCATTCTTCTATGTGAGGATCTAAGGATAAGTTGGCAGTCTACAATCCAGAAGAGGGCTCTCATCAGAACCCAAGCATGCTATCACTTTGATCTTGAATTTTCAATCTCTAGAATTGTTAGAAATAAATTTCTGTTTATAAGGCACCCAGTCTATGATACTTTGCTTGGGTCAACTCGAAATAAGACACAATGGGTTTCAGACACTGGACCACAGACAGTGTAGGACAGTGGTCTCTGAAAGAAGATACATGAGATGATCCTAAAATTACCCTAAGTGACAACTTGGAGAGAGATTCTAGGACACTGTAAAGGGAGAAGAAACCCAAATGAAATCTCCTGTTCCTCCTGAGGTAAAGACAGTATCTAAACTTTGGGAAGGCCAAAAGGTCTAAAATTTGACAGGCAGAAAGCAAAAGAGGAAAGAGTACCAAAGAGAGCTCCAGAGAATTACTGAGAGTTCCATGCAAGTTATTAGAAGAGTACTGATCAAAACATGAGCATGAGGAAGCTAGCAAGTCTGGAAAAAGAATCACTGGAGAGGATCAGGTAGACAAATCCATGTGGCTCACAAGAGAAGAGAAGTTTATGTTTCCACCATATAGAATAAAAATCCAAGCAACCACTCACATAAAGATTACAACATTTGACAGCCGATAAAAAAATTACCAATCATACAAAGAAGCATAGACATATGATCAACAGTGAAAAGAAACATCAGTTAATAGTATGTTAAACTGCTATTACAAATATACTACATAAGTTCAAGAAGGTAGATGAAAAGCAAGGATATGTTAAGAGATATAGAAAATATAAAAAATGACTTTTAAAGATAGAAAATGTATTGTCTCAGAGGAAAAACATACTGTATAGGATTAAAAACAGATCAGACACTGCAGGTGAAAATATAACTTAACAATATAAACATAGAAACCCTCTAAAAAAATAATCCGATTTAAAAAGACTACAAACAAAAAAGCACCATTTGGCTGTGAGGCAACTTAACAAGCCTACTATTTATGTAATGATGTCTCAGAATTGTGAACTATGGGCAAAAAAAAAAAATTGTAGAAATAATGACCAAAAGTTTTCCAAATTCAATGAGAACTACAAACCCATGAGTTAAAGAAGCTCAAAAAACCAAGAGAAATATGAAGAAAATAACATCACATTGTAATCACATTGCTTAAAACTACTGATTAAGAAAAAGCACTCAAAGGCAAACAAATTAACTACAGAGGAACAAAAGATTAAAAATATAAGATAAAAAGAGAGATTTCTTATTAGGGAATATGTAAATCAGAAGAAAGTGGACCAACGCATATATAGTACTGATAAAGACAAACAAAAAGCCTGTTAACCCAAAATCATATATACAGCTCACATAGCTTTCCCAAATAAAAGTAAAATAACATCATTTTTAGAAATTTGAAACCGGAGAGTATTTATCACTATCAGACAGGCACCACAGAAAAGTTAAATGTTACTTTAGGCAAAGGAAAATGATATCAGATCAAAATCTGCACCTACGCACAAGATAGAAGTATAGAGGAAATGGCAAATACTTGGGGAAATATAAAATTTAATTGATTGTTTAAAACAGAATGTGTCTAATATACATACCAACAAATAAAAGTATGATTTAAAATATATATTGAATGAGATTTTCACTATAATCTAATTATGCTAATATTTTTTTTCCTGACATCATCTTCCTGAGAGAATGCTATATTAAAAAACTTGAGGTCAGGGGCCTGAATATTTTTTGCAATTCTACTTCCAACTATGTAATCTTAAAGGAGTTGTTTCTTCATTCTGTGCCTCCATTTCTCATATGTAAAAGAAAGACACTGGCCTTCATTAAATTCTGTGGTTCTTTTACCCTGTGATAAATCCTCCCTACTGTCTTTTCTCGGCAAACTCCTGTCACGTGGATTCTAAGGGAAAACTGAAGGCAAGCTTGGGAAGCTTCAGGGGGGATTTTTAAGCAGGGCGATGTATTAATCAAAGAAAGGAGGAGGGAACTTTATTTTTTTACAATAGTATGTTAAGAGGAGAAGAAAATGTCATGGGTGGTGACTCAAGCTGATGATTGGCAGATATTCATGACACAGAACAAAGATGCCAATCTTGACACAGTGAGAACAATTAACTTCATTGTCACCATGATTTTTTCAAATATTTATTCTATTTAAAGTACCTGAGTGGGTTGGATGAGGTATAGGCTTATCTCCATTTTGCTTATTATATCTGAATTTGCAAGCCAATACATACTATCAATAATATTTTAAATTCATCTCAGTTGGATTACATATTATATATACTTTAATGTACATACTACAAAGTTAAGTTCATTTCAGCAAGTATTTATTGAATGTCAGTTGAAGATTTCAATATTGTGTATCAGAATGTTATGAGATGAGGATTTTAATCTCAACAAAACCAAGTAGCTCCATAATCTAGGAAAAAAAGACTATTTTAGTAAAAAAAAATACATTTCCTTCTATAAAATGAGAAGACTAAGTTAGGTTATTCTTAAGATTATTTCCAGTTACAAATCCTTTTATGTATCTATGTACTTATAGCTTTATCAGAACCTGTGGGGAATATAAACCTGTATAAGATATACTTCCTACCCTAGAGGAAATTATAGTATCATTAGGTACTAAAGTGTATTTAGATTTAACTCAGAATTAATTATTGTATGTTTACTCTGTTCAAGGTACTAGGTTTAGTGTTACTTGAAACAATTAGAATAGGCTTAAATTTCTAGATAGATATTGTCATCCAGGATTTCAGGAATAGCTTTGTAAAGAAGTTAAGATTCAGGATGGAATTTTTAGGATGAACAATATTAAACTGAGAGCATTATGAGGATTTGTATTGGGGACATGGTAAGATTATAGAGAAAAACTTTAAAAGAATTATATTTACCCCTATTATACAAAGAAATGGAAATTTTACAGTAGATAGGAGTTACTTAAATCTAGTGTGTGAGTGAATGTGTATGTGTATAAATTATGTACATTCACACACATTTCTTGTTTTAGCCATTTCCATCCCTCCCATCACTGATAACTTTGGTAGCTACATTTTTACTTATGCCCTTCAACTGTGGTAGCTGATTGGCTTAAAGCAGGGACATTCTTGAAGGTGGCCTAGATATTTATATTAATTATATAGTAGAGTAGGAAAAATAGGTATTTAAAAAATCAACACATACAAATACTTCCAAACTGCACTAAGGTGACATGAAATAGAAGTATAAAAAGTATGAGAAAATAACGGTGGAGATGCAATTCACATTGCAATGATCAGAGAAGATATTTTTGAAGTAGTAACTTTTGAGTGGAGTCTGGAAAGATAAGAAGACTTTGCCTTGGAATGTTCTCCCTAATGCTTTTAATTTTACTTAATGATTCCTCAATGTTCAGATCAGAGCACATAAGATCTGTGCAAGCCTGAATCAAATTTTTCTCATAGCACCATGAATTTCTCCTTCAATACACTTAGGGACATTTTTATATGTGTTTGAGTATAGCAAGCTTTATAAGAGAATGATCTCAGTTCCTGGGGTCTTCCAATTCCTGATTTTGGCTTCACTTCAATTGCACAATTGCATCTCTGCAACTTGGGTTTTAGGATATAATTATGCATTCTTATAACTGAATTGCTGCTGTTATTATTATTTTTTCATAAGCTAGTTAGTGTGAGTGAGTTTATGTCCTGTGCAAACAAGAGCTTTCCATGATCTGGTATTTAGCTCTTCAAAGATGTTTGTTTTTAGCAGTGCTAATGTGTATGATAGAGCTGTCCTATCAGTTTGCAGACAAACCAGGTTTCAAATTCATGTTCTGTTATCTCATAGTTATGTTAGTTTGGGCCAGTCTTTAAATCCCTCAGAGCCTCAATTTCCTAATCAGCAACAGTGTGATAATAATGCCCACATCAAGGGATATTGTAAGATTAATTAGATGTTGTAAATAAAGTATCTACACCGTCTTAGCAAATAGATGAGACTCATAAAATGGTTAATGAGATAACCATGGATAATGGTTAACGCATAATAAGAAAAAGGTAGAGGGGCTGTTATTTGCTACATTCATTCAATAGAAACCTATCAATTACTATCATATTCTAAGTTTGTGCCTATACGTACGGTAGCACAGTCACAGCCATGACACAAGCCTGTCCCCTAGGTGAAAATCAGTTGACTCTACATGATAATTATATGGAATTAGCTCTGTCCCCTGCTATAGAGTCACTGCCAGAAAGGAGTAAACGTAAAGGGCCCATCCTTCTCTTTTCGACTATTTTCCTTTCTCTTATGTTATTCTGTAGTCTTTAAAATAGGTATCAGAATGATTAAACAGAATAAACAGGTACCTAGACATTATTTCCAAAATTTTAATTTAAAGCAAGATGTACATATCAAATAGAAAAAGAAAAAAGTGGCAAACTTGCCAGATATTCCATGGGCACTCTATATTGATCAGATTATTTTCACTTTTTTGGGGAGGGGGAGGATTAGGGAAAAGTAGAATAAATTATTTTAAAATAAAATGGCAGAAGATCAGGAAAGATTTTATGTTGAGTAACTTCTATAGTTAAACCCATCCTCAGAAGTTAGATTAGCAAAGGAAAGAGAAAGTAGAAAACGACAACAAAAATGTTTAATACATATTATAAACAACCTTAACAAAATACACTAAGAATATCAGGGTCAAAGAGGAGTCTCAAAACAATATCAATACTCAGGGTAATCAAGCTATCATTTAAAAACACATGAACACAAAATCAAAGTAACACATTGAGAGGTCTTCTGCCAGCCTACTCTCTGTCTGCATCAAGATGTAGAACAAAGGTGGCTAATGTTTCAGTAAAATATTTTAGCAAAATTATCTTAGCATGGGGTTTAAGGGAGCCAGAAATAGTATATACTACTCATCGAGAGTTTAGTTTCCAAAATAAAATAAACTTACTTTTAAAAATCCGAAAATGAAAACACTAAAATAAAAACATTTTCAATTCATGTCAGTTATTTTAGATTTTTATAAGCCCACCTTTTAAAATGGATCCTTTGTTAGCTCATTTTGGCAAATCCTTTGAAAAGTTTTAACATGGAATGAGTTCTATTTAATTGCTACTGTATGTAGACTTTTTGAAGAATTCTGCTAAATACAACCCTTAGACACAGAGATACTCATCTTTTACATAACGAGTATTGCTTGCTAGATCACAAAGACATCAATGAAAAAAATGTAGAAAATACTCACATTATAGGCATTCTTCCCACAAAACTGAAGCACTGGATTATAACTTTTCACACTGTTCATTTTCTCATTTAAAAATTCCTTAATTGTCTCTGAACTTGTCAATTTGTTTTCAACTGTAAGCAATTCCTCAATATTATAAATTGTAGTTTGTTTCTATTCAAGCTTGTCCAGCTGGGATAATATATGTTTTGGCCATGTCTGCTCCGCAAAATTGAGACAATGGTTCTTTGCAGATAGGGAAGGTCTAGACAATACATTTTGAATATTTCTGACAATGCTACTGGTGGGAAAATATTTCCTTCAAATCCAGAGGTATGGACTTTGCAGCTTTGGCCCAAGCTATCATATATTATTTAAATAAACAATTCATTTACCACAACCTCCCATTTGCCTAAATTGCTAAACAGAGTGTAAATTTTATAGACCATGGAGGACTCCTTTGTTTTTACAACTGAAACCCTTCTGAGTTAAAGAAGCACTTTGGTATATTCACTTTTCTAGAAACAATCATGGATTTAATATACCCTAGTGAGCCAACAACTATTTGCCAGCCTATATTCTAGAAGATAAATATATAAACTGGATCAGATAAAGTATCTACCTTTGATGGCTCAGAGAAATTTGCAGCAAAATGTAAAAATACAGTCAGTTCTACAATAGAAGTATATACAAAGCTCTATGAGAATACTGAGGCACAAATAAATCAGAACAAAGATGCAAGGAAGGTTGATGCTCCCAGCTAGACAACACGGCTCAGGAAAATATTGATCTTTCACTTAAGCCTGATAACTCATAGAATTTACTTTTAGGTAGATTGGGATGGTGGGGAGAATGAGAGCAAAGAGGAGAGGGCGAAAACAGAGAGAGAGAGAGAGAGAGACAGAGAGAGAGTGCAAGAAGAGGAGTATGAGATTTAGAAACATACAAATATAGAAGTATTTCTTAGAAGGACGTCTAGAAATCTAAGAATAGAAATCTAAGAAGCATATATTGAAAAGAACCATGGGTGTGGCTTTTGGTTCATGGAATCAAATAGGTTTCTAAGACATGTATTATCAAAAAAAAACCTATGAGTCCAGACTAAAAAATGTCTGTGACTGAGACATAAAACAACCCATTGGACTCAATCAGTAGGCAACAAGCGAGGAAATGCTCATTTTCAAAGGGGTCATATTCTTCAGTGTCCTTTTCTGATATGGCCACAGAGGATACCAGAGAACTCTTTGAAAAGCAGGGTCAATACCCCTGATCAGTCAACAACATTGGGGCCTAATCAAAGAACATTAAGGTTTTTCTCAGTGACTGTCCAGTGAGATTTCATGAATTCCTGACAGCTAACAGACATCAGGCAGAGAACACACAAATCTGCTCTGGATCCTAAACTTCTGCTTCTAGGTGGAGAAAGTTTTATGTTTTTAAGGGCTTCTGAGATAAGATTGAGACCATTCAGATAATCCAGGATAACCTATTTAGAAAAAAAAGTAATACTAGCAGGAGGGACAGTGAGCTGTATACTTGGTGACCAGAAAGGCAGACTATTTCTTATTAGATCTATTCAACAAAATTTCTGACCTTCTGATCACATGGTGGGATTAAGTATCTGGCTCTTAAGTGAAAAAGTAGGGACATTTGACCAACTCTAGCAGAGACTTTTTGCTGACCCATAATGGATTGAATCAGAAAATTTTAAACACAGAATGTCAGATTCTTTTTTTTTTTTTTCACTATTACAGTAGGTTGAATAACCTAGCCAATTATGGTCGGTGCTGTAGATGTGTAACTATTATTTATAAATAGAGAACTACTATGTCTGGTAATGGTGTTCTAGTTTTGCCCACATGCATGCCTGGCTATTCCAATTAAAGGACAAATTTTTTAAAACAGGGTACAAAGACAATTGGGTGTCCATATGTACAAAGTTAAATATTAATCATTATCTCACATCATGCACTAGAAAACAGTTTCATGTAAGTAGAGACCTCTGTTTGAAAGACAAAATGACAAAGCACATATAAGATAATACAGAAAAATATTTTCATGACCTTGGGGGTAGAGAACAATATCTCATTAAACTAGGCACAAGAAGCATTAACCATAAAGGAAAACTTGGTAAATTCTATACTTAAAATGAAGAATTAACTGTCCATAAAAAAAATACCACAAAGAGTTAAAATAATGTGATAAAATGAGAAAAGACATTTGCAACACACATACAATCACCAAAGATTAATATGCAGATTATAATAAAACTTTTTCCAAATCAATAAAGAGATAATTGGAAATATCAGTAGACAAACATGTCAAAAGAAAAATCTATAGATAAAATGACAATAATCCAAATAACTAATAAACTTATGAAAGACACTCTAATAATTAGGATCCAGTATAATACAAATGAAACCAAACAGATATATCACTATCCTGTACAAGACTGCCAAAAATTAATATGTTTAACAATGACAAGCATTGGCGAGGAGGTGAAAACAAGGATAAATCTCATTCATTGCCGATGGGAATGAGAATCATACGACCATTTTGTGATAGTGAGTGAGAAAGCTTAATATACATGAAAGTTAATAAATGTTTTCAGTGATGGTGGTGGTTGTAGTTGTTATTATGTTTTTCTTGACTCTTATGGGTAGTTGTAGTCTTATCTATTCACTCAATATCTTTTTTTTATTTCCTACTCTGTGCTACATAATATGTTAAGAATCTGAAGGTACAAAGGTGGATAAAAATAGTTATAGTTCCTGTGCTCAAATTGCTTATTATTTAATGGGGTTAAATCATTTATTTCTTTTGGACTTCAAGTTTCCCTATGCAAATTCATATCATAAAAATAATAAATATCTATAATTGTTGAATACTTAATACATACTAGGGAAACAAAGGGGGTATTAGCAAAAACAAAAGAAAAACAAAGATTCTGGAGAAGCAGAATGGTTAACGAATTTTTATAAAGTTTTTCCACGTTCTCATCGTATTTTACTCTGAAATTCCAAGTAGCCTCTTTTAGGAGTTCATTTTACACCCAGCAAGCATAGTAGAAAGAAAGAAAAACAGAAAGGGAGACATTTGCTAAATCTCTCTGAGATTTTTCTCTACATCCTATAGAAAATGCTACTGTGTTATTAATAAGGGCACAATATTTACCTCTCAAAGAACCTCATTTATCATCAGGCACTGAATTTCAATATCCTTTGAATTTTAATGATGGGGGGAAAATAAAACCCAAATTACTTTGAGATCACATCTTCAATCTCCTCATTTTACAAATGAGAAAATCTGAAGCACAGGAGGCTGAATGAAAGGTTGAAAGTCTCACAGCTGGCAAGCGACTATATTTAAACTCTTTATCCTCCTCTATGTTAATTTTTGAAAAAATTGTAGAAATTACCTCTATAGATCCCCTGAGATTCTTAAGATATTTTCCAGTTGAAAGAATTTTCTGGTAATAGAATCAGGTAACAGATTGGTTTCTCTGCCATATAGCTGACTGTTATTAAATATTAACTTTAAGGCTCTGTAGTCACACACAGTAACATGCTTTTTTATTTTATTACCAACATGCCATCTTAGAAGTGGAAAAATAATACTGGCAAACAGACTCCAATATTCCTTCCTCAGCAGTAGTAATTAAAATGAAGTATCTCTATAAATAGAGTTAGCATATACCAAATAGGTAAGGTCTTAGGTATTACAGGGATCTAACCAAAGTGGAAAAATGAAACTTTTCTTTAACAGCTGAGGAGGAATAATGACAAAGTACAAATCAACAAACTCTCCCTGATACTTCATAGTATTTGGATGAAATAAGTTTAGCTCACAAAGTGAGCTTTATAATGGTCTTTTCCTTATAAGAAGCATCATATCTACACTAGTAAAATGTACCTGTTTTTGCCAAAGTACAGCATACTCTGGCCTACAACTAGGCAAGAGGCAGGTGCATATAAAAAGTCAAGCCTTGAAATATGCAATGGGTTCTCATGAAGTTGCAATATCTTAAGACAAAATGTTTTATTGTGATCATAACACAATTATGCAGTTTCTGGAATAATTTTGATCTTTCGCTTGACCATGCATATCAACACAGATGGACAGACCCACATGAACACATAGAGACAGAAAGTTCCTGTCTTCACCAAACTGACCGACTATTGGGAGCAGAAAGAATAGCATGCCAGTTAAATACATAATCTCTATAGATAGACAGCCTGGTTTCAAAGCCCAGTCTTCAATTTCCAGCTAAGGACATTAGTTGGTTACTTAATCTCTGGGTGCCTCAGTCACCATTAAAATAGGGACAATAAAAGTCATTACCTGAGTATCATTTAAGTTTGAAGGATTTAACTTATTCGATGTTTTTAAGACAATCTGGAAGATAGGTGTTACTGTTATTATTATCAACAACTACTCTTATGTAAGAGAGATATGAAGCAAGTAATTATATAAGGATAATTAAAGGTATGTTTTATCATTTTACTTCTCATATCTATTTTCACAAATATGCTTTATCTTTAGAGGCATGGTTTATGAAATTTAAAGAAAATCAAGATTTAAATGATACAACATCTACTCATGATAACCTGTCTCCTCAGCCTTTTCAAGGCTGAAATGGAGGTATAGTCAACAGCCTAAAGCACTGTAACTTTTTCGAAGTTTTCTAGGTCAAGAAACTTCTAGAGCTGATTCCCTGGTGCCTTTATATGGAAACAGAAAGGAACAGAGCGGAGCAGAGAGGAATCTGTTTGCATTTCTTTGGAGCGTGAGAAAACGAGAAATTGAAGCTTCAAAAAACGAATGGAGTTTAAAAACATCTGGTTTTGCCATATTTTTTATATGATTGCTAGTCATGGATTTAAACCAATAAACTCCCAGAGAGATTAAACAGCTTTGCAGCCAGATGCCGTAGATTGGTGCTTGGCACATATAAACTTGATGAAGTTACCAACTATGAAGTGAGCAGGGGAGTTTGCAAGTGTTCTTAACACCAAGAGACGGAAAAGGGACAGTGTTAACATTTCAATGCATGTGTGCATGTGTGTGTGGGAATGTGTGTATATTGGATAGGGGAGTTAAATGTGCCCTTTACTTATGCAATGGCCTTTATCCTTAGATTAGTCAGCAATACAAACTTGCAGCTAAAAAATGATCCATGGGAGAAAATTAGATTTCCTGAAGAACAGAACAAATACATGCTTAGAGAAGTCAGGGTTCCCAACTCATATACCATGTTGGCTTGTTCATGATTTTTTCCTCCTAAAATACAAGTGACTGTAACCACTAGATATACTCCATGTTCTATTCTTTAGAGGGTCTTATCTCCAAAATAACATTTACGAATCCTCACCATGGGTCTAATGGTTCATAAATAACATAATATGAGAGAAACCAAGGAGAATGCAAGCCAATGAGAAGATATGAGAATGGAAAATAGAAGACATTATTCAAACCATGGCTTTGGGCTAGAGCTGATGGACTTTGAGGTCAGTAATGCAGCCTGGATTTGAAAATTCTTAACAGAGTTTAATGATACACAAGAGTCGTTCATTGGAAGTTCTTCTTCTTACTCTTATCAGGTGTCTTTCTATGTCACCAACAACACAGTTGGAAAAAGAAGTAGCTCATTATTTGGTAATGATGAGGATAACTGGTGTGTGTTATACAGTATATATCATTATGAAGAAACCTATTATTGGCACTTTCTGAGCTATTGATTAATTTATGCCATCAATAATATTTTCTCCACTTATGTTTGGGTAGAAATTCTTTAGACCCAGTAGGATGTTGCTTGTTTCTTAATGTTAGTGTATATTTCTCTGTGGACCATGTATGTAACATTTCTCTTAAACTGTATCATCAAATTAAATTTTATTACATTTTAGAGATTATGTGGAATGAGGAGGTGTACTAAGTTTGATTATTTTCAAATTCTTAGTTCTTATTTTGATGACTTGAATCTAACTTTTTTGTCATTTTTTTTTTCTGTATTGAATTAGCCTACAGACTGGAATATTATTATTTTTTCCTCTAGGAGAAATTTTAATATGTAAATCTTAAAGGTTCCCAAGGAAAGAATGGATAAATTATTTTAAACATCTAGAAGCTTTTGAGTAAAAGAAAACAAACAAACAAACAAATAAAAAGAAGAGCACACACAATTCTTTAATATGGTAGTTCTCAACCAGGACAATTTTGCCCTCGGGCAAAATTTCCAATGTTTGGAAATAGTTTTAGATGTTACAACTGGGAAAGTGCTACTGGCATTTAGTAGGTAGAGGACAGCGATGCTACCACATACCCTATAATGCATAGAACAGATCACCAAAACAAAAGGTTATCCAGTACAGAATAGCAGTATTACTGTGGCTGAGAAACTGCTGTCATACAAAGTTAAGAAAATCTGATGGAGTAGTTTAAAATTTCCATGACGTATAATAAACTCAGTAAAGAGCAATAAACAAAGTTTTTACTCACCTGGGCCTGTTAGGATTTTGAGCGTTATACTCTGAATTCACTTGGTAGGGCATCAAACTCAAAATCTAGACAACCCATTATAAAGCATATCAACTCAGATCATATACCAAAAACTGGATGGATGCAAGACAACTGAAAAAAATGATCATTTGATTTTAGGCACCCCAAAACATTTCTTCTAATTTGGAATTAATGATTCTGATTATATTCCTTCATTTGAAAGGACACAGAAGTAAAGATCAGGCATGAAAACCATGTTTCTGCTATAATTAAATATAAATCCTCTTTGTTCAGTAGCTTTTGTAGAATCCAAGGAAGGTCTGATATGGAATTGGGATTCATAAATATATGAAGTTAGAAAAACATGTTTGCGTGTATGTGCATGCGTGTTTCCCATTTCTTTGCTGACAGATATTTGACAGGTCCAAAAGCCTTGATTTATTTAACTATTATAGATTGGGAATTAAACTTCAAACAAATAATAAAGGATGCATAGAAAAGTGTCTTAAAGTCATAGTAATGTGAAAATGACCAACATTAGAACCCTCCTTAAAATCCAGTTTGAACAGGAGAGGAGATAAAAGATATGAACTGTGGTACCTCAAAGATATATGAAGTGGGCTATGGCAGTTGTAGTTGTGGAAGATACTAACACAAAGGAAGGCAACATCCTACTGGGCGTAAATAATTTTTACACAACCAGTCATTTGGTCATTTAAATAAAACATGTCAAACCGGTTATTATGCAAAATGTGAAATTATTTTATTAAAGAACACTGATTAATTAATTTGGTTCATGTAGGCCCAGACAACCATTTTAAATCTAATGATTCCCATAAAATGTTTCAAATCCAAGTCTAATTCCTATTGTGTTATATTTACCCCACCAAAATAATGCAGACAAATTGGTTTTTGTGTTTTTGACAAATATGTCAAGGCAGTTAAAGACTCAAAGAAAAAGACACAGAAATATGAAGTTTTTTTTTCCTCTTCGAAGCTAAAATTCTGCCCTTCTGCTTCTTAGTCTCAATTTGAAGTAACTGGTTGGGAAGATTGGAGAGGAAGACAAAACCTGATGATTACTAGTTCATCACTTTTTCTTTGAAATTTAAAAAAAATCAATTATAGTTGACATTCAATATTATTTTATATTAGTTTCAGGTGTGCAGCATGGTGGGTAGACATTCATATTATTCACAAAGTGATTTCCCCCTCTCCCCATTAGGCTAGTACCCACTTGACACTAAACAGTTCATCACTCTTTATATTTCAAATTTATTAGCAACTTGTTCTGAGGAATAAAGGGCAGTCTAGAGTAAAGTGTTCATCTAATGTGTTTTTATGTGTCAGCTGATACATGAGTGGTTCTCGAATTGTGGTCCAGGCCAACAATATTAATCAACATCAACTGTGAACTTGTCAGAAAGGCAAATTTGTGGGCTCCGATTAATTAATTTGATTCAGACATACTGAGTCAGAATCTCTGGCAGGTGGGACTCAGAAAGCTGTATTTTTAAGAGTCCCGCAGAACTCTGATGCACGCTGGTAATTTGAGAACCATTATGATATGTAGATGTAAAAATGTCCTCTCGTAGTCCTTAAAATTTACAGACTGTAAAGAAAATAACAGAAAACATTTATGTTTCACTGAAAACGTGTAAGATACAAGAGTCATACAAGAGAAAATGAACTGTTTTTCTCAGGAAGTTAGGAAAGGCTTCACAAAAGAGGTTATGTTTCAATTAAAATGAGAGAGTAAGAGTTTTCCAGCAAAACTGGTGAAACCAGTATTTTAGATAGACGCAGAATCAGAAGATTCAAAGCTAGATAGTAATCAGGCAAGAATAAGAATTTTGCTTCATGTCTTAAATCATCTATTGAATCTTTTACTCTTGATGTGTTTTCAGAAGTTCATGATTATAGCCTTATCTAGTTTGAAGAATACATGGGAATACCCATGTATTAGAAATACCCATTTATCGGAAAACTAAGCAAGGAAGCCAGAATCTATAGAAGAATAAGATAATACAGTGATTAAAGGTTTGAGTCAGAGAAAGAACTGGGCATAAATGTGAATTTTTGTGTACTTGTCTCTTAATACTTTGATAAGATTAATACTTCTGTGTCCATAGACAGATTGCTTCATTTCTATGATTTATTTTTTTTATATGTAAGTGGAAATAATGGTACCACCGGGCTGTTGCCTGTTGAGATGGTCGATAGTACATGTAAAGTATCTGTCACCCTTCCTGTCTCTTTTAATTTGTAAACTTTCTTGCTGAGATTACATCAGAATAATATATTCAATAATAGTATCTGATATACACTAAATGGAATATTTATTGGAATCAATGGACTCTATGGTGAAAATACTGTTAAAACATAAAATATTATTACTGTGAACAGAAAGCATGCTGAGAATTTAATGCAAATGAAATCTGTGTTCACACACACACACACACACAAACACTCACACACATAAAATTAGTAATGCCCTCGAAGAGAAAAAAAAGATTTTCTCTTTACCTGGCACATATTTTACAAACTGATTGACAGCTATTGTATGTGTGTGTGCACTTAGCTCAATATCGCAGCAGATTGAATATTCACTTTGTTTCCCTGACAACCACTTAAGCATTGTCTAAGTATCTCATGGCTATGGATGATTGTACAATACACATTTCATCCCATGGTTAAAAGAATGAACATCCACAAGCCTGAATCAATGGAGTAATTTGACTTGAGAGAAGAATTAGTCTCTTCTGGGGAAAGCATTAAGCACTTAGTGATGTGCTGGGATAGTTGAAGCTGATTTTAAAATGAAAAAAAAAATAAATTAAGGGAGTAGAAAGAAATAATGTGACCAATCTGAGATTGATAATTGACTTGGCGAATGCGACCATAAATTTGCCATTAACCAATTGGGTCAGCCTTTAAATTCTATTCCATGATCCTACTGTAGAACAACTGCAGCCTGGGTGAGATTTAATGTTATTTAATACAAGTATAGAGAGATTTAGCATGCTGAAATCTGCTGCCAACTTTCAACATTTCTTATCACTGTCAAATATTGTCTCTAGTTTTAAAAACTGGCTGGATAATTACATGTCATAACAAATATTTCATGAGAGCAGATAAAGAAAGTAAGCAAATCTTGGTCTTTGGGGCATAAAATTGATCATCTAGAGCTCATAGAAATATGCTTTATATGGGGAAGGCTGCTGTCTCTAAGCTTGGGAACTTGAGTCAATTGTCATTTGCCGATGACAAAATCATCTCAATGCCACTGATGGCTTTCTCTCGGTGCTGCTGCATCATATCACTGGCCAGGCATAATATTGAATCTAGTTGCTCTGCAGAAATTCAGCTGTTGGGCATTGGGACACTGGATGAAAGTATCACCAGCTTGAAAAATATGTGATTAGAAATCATTCATTATGTAAATGGTCAACTCCTGAGTCTTACGCTACAATTTTTGGTAACGAATTACTGAAGACCACAAATAAACTACCATAGCATTTGGACAAAATGAATCTCATCTTTTGTGTGTTCTTAGAATTAAGTTATGTTATATGACAAGGGAATCTCCTAGGAATATCTTTGCTCTTTAGTGAGTGTGGGAAAGTAGAGATGATGGCTATAGTAACAGGAAATCTTAGTATCAAAATTATGGCAAGGAACAGAGTGGAAAAGAAAACTACATTGAAATCTTCTTGCTTGTAAAAATATTACCTATAATTATAGTTAAAACTTATTGTTAAACACTAGAAATTATACCCGTTGCTGTCTATTTGATCACATTTGATTGTGTCCTATGAGGTAGGTACTATTATTATTTTTACTACATAAATTAAGAAATGAATTTAGATAGATGAAGTAGTATAACAGAACCCAGATTCAAACTCATGGCTGGAGGGTCCTACACTCAAACTGTTCTCACTATAGTATGCTAGAAATCATCTGGCAAGAATACTAGGCGGATTCTAAAATTACATGATCTCAGAGATCTCAGAACCATTGAAGAGACAGACTTCCTGTGCTCAATCTTTTCTTTCAGATCTCACATTTTGATCTCTAAAGGGTAAGACCATTTCAATTGATATATTTTCTATCTTTTTCTTTTCTTTTTTCTTTGTGTGTGTGTGTGTGTGTGTGTGTGTGTGTGTGTGTGTGTGCCACAATAGATCGCTTTAATCAAATTAGAAATCCACTCCTGACAGATTTAATATATTTTTCTATAAACATTATGACTCTGGGTAATTAATTACCTACCGGGTTTCCATTGAGTACCTTTTAATAAATTCTGGAATTTCTCAAGCAAAAGTAAACCACTAGTGGCACATCTCCTGAAGTTAATAGAATCTTTAAAAAAAAAACCAAAAAACAAAAAAAACTATTACCACATTCTTTTGTGTATTTGTGTATAATTTTGAATGTTAATTGGGTGTCTTTCCAAAGATTGGCAGCATAATATAGATAAATAAACATATTTAATTATACCATCTGTCCGACGATACTTCAGTACAAACACTTTCAGCACTATGCTCAAAATTATCATCAGAGGCAGAGGGGGGTTTCTACAGACGCGGGTTTCTAATATATGCTCATAAGGACAACAGATGTGTATTCTTGCCATTTCATGGTGACACGTGAAAATTTTAATTCCGACTATGCGATGAAAATCTAAGAGAAAAATGATTCATTTTTTAGTGGAGAAAAAATTAAGTCATCTCAAGGAGAACTTGTATCAATAACCAAACACTAATTAAAACAGAGAAAACCTTTTTTTCATCTGTTTATGGAATCCCCATTAGAGTTTTGAGCGCTATCTCTAATTCAAGTCATTCTGAACATATGTCAAAGAGATTAAGATTCAAGGATATTTAGAAAATTGGAAAATGACAGGAGTGAATTATGTCAAGTGGCTGTAAATAAGGATATCCAAATAGTCTCTAAAATCTTCTCAACATTTAGAACTAATATTTGACAATATCTTGAAAACTCTAGCTGGAGGAAGGAGAATGTAATTGAAACTTCTTACTTGAGAATCACACTGACCTGGGTCCAATTTCGGTGCTTCCACGGAGCAATC
>NW_011888812.1:5284224-5299599 GCF_000151845.1 Pteropus vampyrus
CACAATAGATCGCTTTAATCAAATTAGAAATCCACTCCTGACAGATTTAATATATTTTTCTATAAACATTATGACTCTGGGTAATTAATTACCTACCGGGTTTCCATTGAGTACCTTTTAATAAATTCTGGAATTTCTCAAGCAAAAGTAAACCACTAGTGGCACATCTCCTGAAGTTAATAGAATCTTTAAAAAAAAAACCAAAAAACAAAAAAAACTATTACCACATTCTTTTGTGTATTTGTGTATAATTTTGAATGTTAATTGGGTGTCTTTCCAAAGATTGGCAGCATAATATAGATAAATAAACATATTTAATTATACCATCTGTCCGACGATACTTCAGTACAAACACTTTCAGCACTATGCTCAAAATTATCATCAGAGGCAGAGGGGGGTTTCTACAGACGCGGGTTTCTAATATATGCTCATAAGGACAACAGATGTGTATTCTTGCCATTTCATGGTGACACGTGAAAATTTTAATTCCGACTATGCGATGAAAATCTAAGAGAAAAATGATTCATTTTTTAGTGGAGAAAAAATTAAGTCATCTCAAGGAGAACTTGTATCAATAACCAAACACTAATTAAAACAGAGAAAACTTTTTTTTCATCTGTTTATGGAATCCCCATTAGAGTTTTGAGCGCTATCTCTAATTCAAGTCATTCTGAACATATGTCAAAGAGATTAAGATTCAGGGATATTTAGAAAATTGGAAAATGACAGGAGTGAATTATGTCAAGTGGCTGTAAATAAGGATATCCAAATAGTCTCTAAAATCTTCTCAACATTTAGAACTAATATTTGACAATATCTTGAAAACTCTAGCTGGAGGAAGGAGAATGTAATTGAAACTTCTTACTTGAGAATCACACTGACCTGGGTCCAATTTCGGTGCTTCCACGGAGCAATCATTTGACCTTGGTAGGTTTCATTAATACAATGTATGTTACGTGCTTTGGGTCATCTCTTACTCCTAGCAACTCTATGAATGAGTAATGCCTGCAACACCCTGTCCTCAGCAGCCCTGCTCAGCTCCTATGGTCTCATACCTGTGGCTTCTTTTATGAAGTCAACCCATCTCATATTTGATCTCCTTTGTTCCCTGCTGCCTTCACTTTTTCAGAATGTTATTGCCTTTTTCAAAGAACCCTGCCTTCTCATAATGTAACCAAAGTAAGATAGTTTTAATTTTGTCATTTTTGCCCCAGTAATTTTGCAGGCTTAATTTGCTCTAGGACTTACTTATTCACCTTTCTGGTGGTCCAGGGAATCCATAGAGCTCTCACCCAACATTGTATTTTAAATAAATCAATATTTTCTCTGTCAGCCTTCTTTATTGTCCATCTTTTGCACTGTACATAGTAACGGGGAATACAATGATATGGATGATATTACCCTTGGTGTCTGAATGATGCATCTTTGCTCTTGCTAAACTTTCCTAATTCCTCCATTGCTGCCCTTCTGAGTCTCAGTCTTCTATTGATTTCTAAGCTAAAGACTTCATTTGAATTGATGACTGAAACAAGTTAAACAAAATATTTACAATGTCGATGTCTTCATCATCTATGTTAAAATTGTGTGTTTCTCCTCTAGTCATGGTTTTTCTCTTCTTGTTGTTTAAATGTAGTCCTGTGTTGGCACTTTCTACTTTCACATTTATCAGAATTTGTTTCAAATTATTGCTACCTTTGGCCAGTAAGATGGTATCATCTGCATATCTTAAGTTATTGATATTTTTTTCCACCAATTTTCACTCCTCCTTCTTCTGAGTGTAGCCCAGGTTTTTTGTTGTTGTTGTTGTTGTTGTTGTTTTGTATGATATGTTCTTCATACAGATTTTAAAAATGGGGAGATAAAATGCACCCCTATCTGACATCTTTACATATAGGAAAGCATTCTGTCTCTCCATATTCTGTCCTGATAGTGGCTTCTTTGCCACAATACAGGTTATACATTAGGATAGTCAAGTGTTGAAGAACACCCATATTTTTTTTCAGAGAAACTCATAGCTTCTGATAATTGACACAGTCAAAGGTTTTACTGTAGTCTATAAAACAGAGTAACCGTCTTCTGAAATTCTTTGGAGCACTCCAATATCCAACAAATGCTTGCAATTAGGTCTCTAGTGCCTCTTTCTTTTCTGAATTCAGCTTGAACAGCTGGTATTTCTTGCTCCAGATAAGGTAGAAGGATTTGTTACATCATCTTGAGCACCACTTTACTTACGTAGGGAATTAGAGCAATGGTGCTACAGTGACTATACTTCTTGGTGTGTCCTTTCTTGAGGATTGAAATATGTATTGACTGTTGCCAGTCTGTAGGACATTTTTTTGTTTGCTATATTTGTTGACAAATTTCTTGTTAAGATTTTGACAGATTCATTCTCTAGGGTCTGAGATAATTCTACCCCTGGTTATTTATTTTACCCAATACTTTTAGGGCAGCTTTCAGTTCATTTCCTAGAATTACAGAATTTTCCTCATAGCAACTCTTCTTCAAGTGTATTAATCTTCACAGAGCTGGTTCTTTATCTGTAACGTGGAGGCAAGTAAACAACCTTATAGGAGCATTGTAAAGATTAAATGATATAGCTATAAAATTAGCTCATCCTCTTTTCCACTTGTACTTCTGGTAGGCTGCAAGGTATTATAGACACTTCAAAGGAAATTTTAATTAGCAATTATTTGCTACTATTATCCTTTTCATCATTTCTCTCTCTTTTTTCAATTATCATTCTCTCTTCTATTTTTTTTTAATTTTTATTATATCAGATGTAGCAAAGTCTCAGTATAACACTTCAGGCTCTTTGAAATAAAAATATATAATTGCAATAAACAAATATGTGGTAATAATAGCAAATGTTTTTTTTTGTTGTTGTTGTTGTTTGTTTGTTTTTTTACCAGATGGGGCTAACAACTATTTAAATTGGCAAGACTACATATATTCTAATGTAAGTTGCTTCCTTGGATTATTCATTCTAGAAAGCCCTTAAGTTCCATCTGGGTTAATTAAACTCTTCAATATTGTCATGTCATATATATCTGTGTCTGTTGACTCACCGATTTGATTTATTTGCAATTAAGGAAATACACTCTATTATCCAGCAATATCTGAGCTATCTTGGATATCACTATTTGTACATGTTTTGTTTCAAAATATAAATCTATATAAAATAGAACAGAATTCACTCTATTCTTTCTCCCAGCTTTTCTTGCTTTTATTTTTATGTTAGTTTATATATAATGATATAAAATGCATAAAATAAAACTCATCTAATAATACTGAAAGGACCTATTTCTGGTCTAGATTTGAATGAGTCATCTCTCATAATAAAATATCCCAATTTCCTGATAGGGTTACTCATTAAAAGAGATAAAAAATTTGATTCAGATACCCACAGATTTTCTGTGACATTTGTTGCCTTCTTCTGGCACTTTCTTGGCAGGAATTACAAAACAGTGACCCAAGGAAAGATGCAGTGTTGTGTTCCTTTCACTCTATCCAGAGCATGCATGATTAATTCTTTAAAAGGAAAAAAAAATTATAAAGCGTTCATTAATTTTCCTTTATGTTATTTCCATTTCTAACTCCTTATTTACTTCTTTAATAGGAGAACAGGTCATAGTGATTGCTGTAGATATAAAAGCAAGCCTAGGGTCATTTATTTCCATGAAGGTGACAGTTTCCCCAGGGCGATGATCATATTTGGATCATAAGGGATAATGCATGTGTCAGAAAAAGGTATGGGAGAGTAAATTAGTAGAGATTTTTACTGACAGCAACAGTAGTAGTCCAAGTTGACCAAATGCATTCTCTCTTTTTTTTCAAAGTAACTTTGTAAACGGTTGGTATAATATTTGCATTTATTGTCCTTTTTGAATGCTGACCTTCAAATCTGCAGTTGCACTGGTTTGTTTTTGGCAGCATTTTGTTTTTTAAAGGCTCTTTTGAGGCCAGGTTAATTTCCACCGAGATTTTTTTTTTGCCTCAAACATTCCATCTCATTTTACCTCCCGTGCTTGGTCCTCATTACAGCATGACTGACTCTAGAGTGAAATATGGCAGCTCATAAAGGTATTTTTTATCCCCTAATAAACCTCCTCAACCTTTGATCTAATTTTATATACATAGTAAAATATGCATTGAGAAAAGTAACCTGCAAATGATCTGATTGATTCTTCCTGAGTGTTGCTGACTTACTTAACCTTCATTTGAAGATAGAGACTGTTTTTCCGAATTAGACACATTCCCATCTATAAAAGTGGATAAAAAGAGGTTCATGTAAGATGTATTATCAGACTACTTGTCTCTTTTTCCATTGGCAGTTCCTTGGGGCCTTTCAAAATGTGACACCTCTTTTAAAGGAGAAATTATGTCAAGTTCAATTGCTCTGGCTTTATTGATCTCATGGCACCCATAAGTGCACTATAAAAGTGTTATGGGTTGATGCGGCCAGCTACAAATGCTATAACCTGGGCCAAGAAGCTGGACCTTCAGTTTATGCTTGCAAGGGTAAAAACCTTGGAGACACTCTGAGAGCCCTTCCCCAAAGCCCAAGCTTTCATGCAGAATCAAAGGAACAGGCTAAACATCTTGTGGAAGAAAGAATTCACTGCATACCTGATGCCATTGCTGGCAAGTTCATGGGTGAGTGAGAAAATAGCACAGTGTGTAAGGAACCAGTCAAAAAACACTCAGA
This sequence comes from Pteropus vampyrus, assembly GCF_000151845.1. Classification (NCBI taxonomy): domain Eukaryota; kingdom Metazoa; phylum Chordata; class Mammalia; order Chiroptera; family Pteropodidae; genus Pteropus; species Pteropus vampyrus. The sequence goes on from NW_011888812.1 coordinate 5,288,930, forward strand.
TACCAAATTCCAATACCAGCATTAACTTACCATTAACATAACTTTGTTAACGCACTAACAACAATCTGCTAACTGGGCCAGATGGGCGACAACCCGAATCAATCCTAGAGAATTGTGCAAATTGTCCAGATAAATTTAGTGTTCATTGAATCAGCTTGAGACTGTTAATTGTTCCACCGGGTCTCATTTGTGTGTTTTGGCTTTGGGTTAACTCTATCAAACTCAGAGATTTCCTGAAGTCAGAGGACAAGGAACTGCAAAGTCCTGATTTCAGCCTCTCTCCATTTCTTGGGGGACCAAAAGTTACTCGATATTTTTCTTTCGTATTTTTATTCATGTGTTCACTTGTTTCATATTCGTTCTAGTTCTGTTCTTCAATTTCTTATTGTATGAGAAAGGAGAAGAGCTGAAGTTTGTTTGTTTGTTTGTTTTCTTTTTCTTGACATATACATTGAGTTCTAACTTCTAGATGTGAATGAAAAGAGAAAAAAAAAAGAACGGGCCATTTATTATTTAGCAAACTTTAGGTATATGAGAAAACTTTGACCTGTAGAAAGATTTTTGATAAGGGAGATAAATCAGAGATCTCAACAGGCACATTAAACATGGGAGAAGTTACTGGGGCCACCAGAAATCAAACTGATTGAGATATTTTAGGGCATAAATAAAAAAATATTCTGTGTCACTGAGACAAACAGGAGGACATCATTAATCCCACATTGCACTCCACTCTAATTTGCTTTGAATTCTAGGGGTGGCTTAGTTATCAAAAACTCATAAGGGAATTAGTGGGGGGGGCGTTATTTTCTTTGTAATGAAAATGTATAAATTATTTCATGTGTGCCTCAAAAAAAGAAAAAAAAAAACTTTAATTCCGTATCACATTTTCTCCATTTTAAATATGTAGAAACTAGGAAGTTAACTTACTTGTCCAAGTTTTTAACTTGTTAGCAGCAGAGATGGGATTTTAAACCAGGTGGAGTAATATCTTACCTTAGGCCCATGGATGGTAATGATCATCACTCTACCTTCCTTGCTAACACCCTAAATATAGACTTCCAATGACTAGAGCACATGATCATCTGAGAAAACCTATCAGGCTTGGCTGTACCACTAGGCTCTATATTTTATTAATGCCTACCTCTTAGCACCTCAGAAGAACCTTGTTAGATGTGGCTGGGGCAGGTGCACAGTTAGGAGAAGATAAATCTATAAACATACAGGTGAGGGCAATTTTTACAATAGGATGAGAGCAAATAAATGATCATTGCATCGAGAATTACTAGCTTATAGAGTTGTGGAGATAGAAGTCACCCCCAGTGTAAGGTTTTAATTTAAGATTATATTTTGCCAGAATCAAAGGATACCAAATGACAATTTATAATTGCATCAATGAGCATTTATAATTTATGCCTCTATTTATAGGGAGTTATCAAAAGGCTAAAATATCCAGTCTGATCTTATAGCTGACATGTTGAGAAATCAAAACACATCAGCTCATGCCATGAATAATCTCTGTTTAAACAGTAAAGCAAATAACCTTTGATTAGTATGGCTGGCATTAATTTAGACATCACACTTCTGTCAGTATTTAGCTGTACAAGACAGTTACAGAAGTATCAAGCATGTCTCTTTAAATAAAACAAGGAATTCAGCTAAATCTTGAGTGTTAAACTAAGTTAACTGATTCCAAAATAGACTTCTGATCTGTTGATCCCCAGCTCACAAGTTGTTCAGAATATCCTAAACTTATAATTACTTCTTTAAGGCTAGGATCCCTGTGAATATGAAACTTGAAAATCAGTTGTTTCTCACGACCTAAAATCTACCTCAAATACCTGATGCATATCCATGGATTAAGAGTGATAGCTAACATATTAAAGCACTTGTTGTATGCTAGGTGATCCATTAATTATGTCATCTACTTTAGGAGGTATTTGTTGAATATCTACTATGCACTGTGCTCTACTGAGAGAAAAAAATAAATTATTATTTGTCTTCAACACAATTCCAGGATGAGAACGATTTGCTGAGTGCTCACAAAATGTCTGAGGCTGAATGCCCCAGGCTAGGGTATAGGACCAAGGCCTAGTTTTGTCCTGGAGAACCGAGCCATCAAAAATGGAAGAGAAATATCAGGAAGTAATCCACCATAGCCATTAGGCACTTGATTAAAATAAAGTCAGGTATAAAGGGCTATAACAGCAGAAAACAAAGCCCTCAAAGAGCATGTAGCCTTGCTTGGGGGATAAGATAAAGTCAAGAAAAAAAAAAAAAATGTCTGTGTCCATGTCACCCTAAACAAGCCCAATCCCATCTGATCTCGGAAGCTAAGCAGGGTTGGGCCTGGTTAGTACTTGGATGGGAGACTGCCTAGGAAGACCAGGTGCTGTAGGCATAAAAATATATATACATAATAATGGAAAAGCAGGGTGCAATCCAGTGTCAGTCTATGAAGCTCTCACAGTTACTGTGCATAATCAGTTCAATAGGCGTGGGGATATTCAAGGGATAAATGAAACCTTAACTGTATAAATAATATGAATGTTTTACTACCTTCCATACAGTACCCTATGTACAATGCTTGTCTTCAACTAAATAATTTCATTAAAAATCATTTTAGATAGATTTAGGTAGCTAATTCAACATTATTTAGCTTTAAAACATCCAAATTAGAAAAAAAGACTTCCTTAAGAGACATTGAAGATTTATGAGGAAACTGAAATAAATATTGACACATTAAGAATATATTTTGCTTTGATTCTACCATAAATCTTTCAGTTGTAGTATTTATTTTGAATACACAATTTAACAGAATGAACCAAAGCCAGGAAGGAAAAAAAATGCAATATTTCTTGGGAAAAAAGAACATAGCAGTAGTAGAGGATATCAGGATATTTAATCTCAAAATCTGTGAACACTGACTCTGAAACTCCAGAATTAACAAACAAAGCCCAAAGAGTGACATCACGACCAAGCGAAACGAGAATTGCAGTGCAGATTAATATGACAGGATGCAATGGCCCTTTAATGAATTCTACACTGTACATGTCACAAAGGATTGGAATTATATGAGCTCAGGGCTATGCCTTCTGTCTCCAGACCAAAGCTTCTTGAACAACGGACTTTATGGGACTTGATTAGGGATTCTCCAGGCAAATTATAAGGAAACTAAAATAGATACGTGACTGTAGAATCAAGATTCACACATGACTCTGAGGAAAGAGGATAGACTGTATCACAGACCTACTATGGGTTTAAATGTTATTTAAATTGTAAAAGTATTTTAAATTGTCATGCAATGGGCAAGACAATGAGCAGGAAGGGAATAAAGGTGGGGGTAAAATGGAGCGACAGAGGAAATAAAAACGGAAGTGAGAAAAAATTGATAATCTTGTATGTGTAGGGTTGGGAATATGGATGGAAAAAAAAACAGAGTGACAGCAATGATGTTGTTTAGCACCCATTGCTTTATTTTTCTAGACGTTTTGATGAAATAAGAATCATGGAAGACAAAAATATTAGAAAACCGAGTCACCCTGTGCTCAGTCACTTCCAACTCTGCTAGATGAAGAACACAGCTCTTGTTTATATACAGATAATGAATCTTCCTGGCAGAATAACCTTTTCTTCCTAAGGGAACAGGGCAGGCCACTGACCTTCAGTTAAAAATTATCTTTAAGGGCTAGGACAAATGAGTAACATAGAGATTGCTAGGAGCTGAAGAGCTGCTAAAGTAAGAGATAAATCTCCTTCTGAGAGTTATGTATTCATTTTTCTCCATCATAGATGCTTTTCTAAACAGCTTGTCAATAGCTGACTTTAGGTCTTCATTCAGTCTTTCTCTGATACTCTCAGATAAAATAACCAACTGGACCAACCCACAAGGTTGACTCTCTTGATCCATTCTGCCATTTCAAATGACCTGAAAGATACTCTGTGATTCATGACCCACCCTCTTGACCTTGTGACTAGACAATACACAGCAGGTTTAGAATAGAATAGACACAGAGAAGAAAGAGAAAGAGGAGAGTGGGAGAGGATTAAGAAACAATGGCTTATCAGATTTGGCAATGTTTCATGTTCTCACATGGGTTTCACTATCACACAAAATCAGAGGAGTATGTATATTATACGAAACTATGATTTTGAGAAATGCAATATCATATGGTATCTATTTTTTTTTTTAATATCCCATCAATCTTGACTGTCTCAATGGTAACTGTAAGCCTTCACCAATTATCCAACTCTTGGCCTAGAGAGACTCAGTGTTTTTTTCCTTATCTATTTATTGGACGTCTATAATGGATATAGATGGATAAAATCTACAATAATAAAGAAAACCTCATATTCTTCATCAGTGCTCTCTTCTAAGACCTAAAATCTGTATAGTCAGGGAATCCTGTGAGAATAACCCTCAGCCCCTACTTTGTAACATCAGTGCAACAGAGGATTTCTCAGCCATTCAGTTTCTTCTGGTAGCTTCATAATGACTTTTGGGTACCAGGTCCTGTACCAGATGCTTTCTATCACATATATAATTATTTCTAACTAGATGTCATAAAGGAGAAGAATTGGAGTTCAATGTCAAAGGTAAGAAAACCTGAATATATATCCAGTCTAGCATTATAGAAAGAGCAGTTGATGAGGAATCGAAGACCTGTTCTGAGATTTCAGTAGGTCACATAGGTGTATAATCTTGCAAATATCGCTTAACTTTTCCGAGTCCATGTTTTCTAAAAATTGGATTCTAACATATTTTTTAAAGTTTTCAATTGCTTAAGAATTTTCTGATGTGCTTATTAAAACTACAGATTTCTGGGACCTATACCCAGATATTTTGCATACTTAATCTTAGGTAGGGCCCAGGAATGTGTGTCCTATGTCATGTTCTGATAGAAGCAGCTCTTTGTTCACACATTGTCTACAGGGTTATCTTGAAGCACACAGAAGTCTAAGCAGGAGTTGCTTATCCTATAGCACAAGAATTGTTCCATGTTCTACTGTGATTTTTTTTTTTTTATTGTTAAGTAATACACTTCAAGGGTCTGAATTTTGAAATTTCTGAATGACTTAATTAAGTATACTCACTTTATAATTTCCTTCCCCATTCTCTTTATCATACAATTTACTTCTAAGGAAATGTAATATTTCTCCTCTTGTATATAATAACTCTTCTATTTTTATATTTAAAATAAAGATTTGTTCATAGATCTGTAACTACACTTATTCTACCTGCAGAGAGTTGTTGTTTTTTTTTTTTTTTTTAAATCATTCTAAGTAAAAGAGTTTGGGATGTATAAGGAATAGTGAAGGAGAGGAATTAGAGAAATTTTATAAAGGTAAAGTACAGATTGATGTCAAAATATTAGTGAAGATATAGAATGTTTAGTGGAGAAACATGTTAGTACAATTAGACATTTGTTTTTCACATTACAACTTGGTGATATGTACTGGGTACTTATCTTTCTCTTTTAAGTGGTAAAAAGAAATAATATAAAGAAAATAAGGTGTTCCATAATTTTGTTAGTAAATCCATCACTTGCCTTAAGACACATAATTTATAAAATCTATATGCAAATATATTCCAGTGACCTCAATCATTTACAGTTTGTTGAAGATGTAAAAATAAAAAAGAAATATAAGGTTCCCTAGAGAGCATTCTATTTGAGTTATAATGCATTTTAATGTCCTGTATAATATAAGTATTTATTTTATGTAGATATTCTTCTTATATTGATACATGAATCATGCATAGAATCGACACAAATACATTAGGAAAAAAATAACCTGAGATTTAACAGATTTAACATACTGTAAATTGAAAAGATTCTTCAAACCTGAAAGACATCTAAACCTTGTTAGAATTTTATTGGGCTTGCCATTTAGATTAACTCAATCCCATGTACATAAGATTCTGATATCCTGTGATTTATAACATGGATTTAAATGATCAAGATGATTTATCATCTCCTACCCAAACTCTGGAAACATTTCAAATAGATATCATTTAAAAAGAGGTTTTATCTTCTAATCTGAGTGACAGAGAGTGTTCATAATGTTTTGATGACGAGGTGGAGAAAAATCTTCAAAAAATGAATTCAGGAAATAGTGTAATTAAGCAAAACATATGGGATGATATAATATTACTGGCAGTCATCCTAGACATCAATTTTGAAGTTAAGTAAAAGTGAAGAAAGAGAAAGAGCTTTGTTGTAACATGAAAAAAATTTTTAAGAACTTAGACACTGATGAAATTTACAACTCTGAGTAATAGAACCCTCTGTACCAATGTCACCATCTCTGTATGATTATCAAACAAAATTTAAAAGAAAATCTCCTTTGCCCCTTTGGTCTAAGGATAATTGTTGACAAGTTGGAAGTTTGGGAAGTAGTAGGTGGAAAAAGGCCATGTTTCAGACAGAGAGCTGGGGATAGAGAGCTGGGGGTAATTCCTGACCCTATATAGAATAAAGCACAATTGTATCTGGCTGGACCAATGTCCAAATGACATCTGATAGCAAAAGGCTGAGAATGAGAAGCATGTGGCCAAGATAACAGCCTGAAATATCAAAAAGGCCAGAAAGAAATTTAAGAATTAAAATTAAAAATAAAATTTAAATGCCAGTGTGGTCAAGGTTATAAGAAAATAAGCATTTCTAGATATTTCTGGTGGGAAAATAATTTTTCTAGTAGATAACTTTTTAGTTTGCATCAAGAGATAACTTCCGACACTAATTTTTCTTTTGGAAAATATAATGATGCAATAATTAAGAAGTGTATATAGATATAATTGTAAAGATGATTATCAAATGCCTGCTTAATATGGAGAAATAGAAATAGCCTGAATTTCCAAAAGATGATATTTTTGAATAATTGTAGTACTTTAATGCAATTATAGACCATGCAGTGATTATAATGATGTTGTAGAGCTTATTTTTTACTTAGAAAGATGTTTATGACACTTTGGTAAGTGTAGATAAAAAGATGGTTTAGCAATATAAAGAGTATAGTATAATTTTGAATAAAAGGAAAAAAAAAAACACTATATGTGAGAAAGTATTCAGAATAATATAAGCCAAACTGTGAATTCCTATTTTTATTATATTTATAGTACATATATGCTGAAATAATGTTATTTATTTATTTGTATATTATTTATTTCACCAATTAGAATATAAGATCCATGAGTTCAGAGACTATATTTGCGTGGACTACCATTGTACTCTAGATGATAAGTTCATGGTACATGATAAGAGTTCAATAAAACTTTCTTGTTGCTTTATGTAAATATTCACTAGACCTCTGTTGAACAAGTGAATAAACTTAACAATATTGAATCAGATAATGGAAATTTATGGCTGGAACTATGATTATTTTTGTTTTCTTATTTCTGGTAGCTTCTATCCTCTGATTTATTACTTATAATGATACATTACATGCCACAGAGAGAAGAAAACATCACAGTCAAGCCAAGAGCCAGCTATATAGAACCCCGCTTAGATATGCAGGACAAGACAGATGAGAGAGACAGGAAGCACCTGAGTATTTGGTCCCAGACATCACACTATTAAAATCAAAGTTAGTACACAAATAGTTTTATAAAAATAAGGGGGATTTTTAAAACCATTTACTAACTAGTCATCTCAACAAATCAACAATAAAGGCATAATCACCTTTCTTCTTAATGGTTGTGACTATTTCATGGATGTATAAAATATCAATTTCTCAGCCAATTCATGCACACATCAAATCTATTTTTGAACATTTACTTTTATAAATAATGCTCCAATTAATATATTAGTTGAAAAAGGTATTTTCCTTATTGAAAATATATTCTAATGACCATCCTAAAGAATAAGATTTCTGAATTAGAACTTTACACTGTTAATCTCCCTTCAATTCTGGCTTTTGTTCTCTGAATCCATTGTTCTAACTGTTGTGTATTTAGAGAACAATAACCAAGATGGACAGGAGATTCACAGACAACTGACAGTTTACATTAGAAGTTACAATGGTAATATCATATGCTAATAGTTGTCTCTGCCAATCAATTCTTCACTAGTTATGAAAGTGAAATAGAACTATCGCAAACTTTCATGTCACATGAATAATAGCTGGAGGAACTGGGCCAGTTTAATTTATAAGACTACAAAAAACCACTTAGAAGGGGCATTTCATCACTTCTAATATACAAGATTTTAGACTTTCAAAAAATTATAGGTACAAAAGATAAAAGACATACACAAAATTTTAGACTTCCAAAAAATTATAGGTACAAAAGATAAAATTAAGACCAGTGGTGAGAATCCCCCCGCCCAAACTGCTTAAAGTCCATTCCAAGGAATAATTTTGAACAGTTGGAGATAACCTACATATGCACTATATCTGATTTACATGCATTTTTGCAGAGAACAGAAAATACTAGTGTATCTTCCTCAACAGATTGAGAGGCAGCACCTTGAGAGGAAAAACGTGATTTCCTGATTTCTTGCTATTTTCTCAGACACAGAAGGGTACCTGGCACTTTATAAACCGACACCAAGCACCAGAGGTGTGAGCAGAGGTTTCTCCATCACTGAGTTGTTGCTGAAGCGTAGGCTGCAACATAATCTAGTGCCAAGACTTCAAGACTCAAATTAGAATAAAAGTTTTATTTTCTATAAATATTTTACCAGTGCCTGAAATACTTGTTTTCTTCTATCTTTGTGTTCTCAAGGTTATTTTAAAATTGTATATAAAGTGTGTGTGTGTGTGTGTGCGTGTGTGTGTGCACGTGCGCTGCGTGTGTACGTGTAGCTACTTAGAATAATTATTAGACTTCACGGTATGGTTTATCCGACCATGTCATTTCACAGGTAAAATCCTTCAATTTCTCATTTCTTGCTGGATAAAAGCCAATATCACTACCATTCGGATGTGTTATTTCCCTACCTCTCTGGTTCCATCTATGCAATTTTCCTTCTCCCCAACCCCGATAAGCATCCAGACATTCTGAATCTCCCTATCTTGTTAAATGTTTCATGTTTGCTTGCCATCACACTTTTTCTGGTGTTGCTTTAACCTCAGGGAGTAATCATTGCTTTTCCAGGTTCTCTGGCTAACTCCTAGGTCTTGGTTTGGATTTGCTTCCTTCTAAAATTTTCACTGATGTCAAAATCTGGATTAGAAGTTCTGATAGTGTCCTATTCTTCTCCTGCCTTACACTATCATGGCTCAGGTTTCTTAATTTCTTTTTTCCCTATCCAAACTATAAATTCCTGGAGGATATGTATGTTGTCTATTTTCTTATTGAATAAATCTGACATGTAACATTGTGTAAGTTTAAGCTGTACAGCTTGTTACATTGATATATTTATATATTATATGATTGCCAAAGTAGGGATATTTATTACATTACAGAATTATAACATTATTGTCATATTCATTATACTGTGTATTACCTCTATGGATTACTTGCTACTCATTACATGTTTGTATCTTTAAACAACACTTGTCTTACCCCCTACCCCAGTCTCCTAGTAGCCACCCTTTTACTGTTTATTACAGCTTTAACTTTTTTAGATTTCACATTTAAGTGATATCATTCAGTGCTTTTCTCTCTGTGTGTGACTTATATAGCTTAGCATTATGTGCTCAAAGTCCATTCATGTTTTCACAAATGGGAGGATTATCTTTTTAAATTTTATATTCTCATTATTTAGCATAGTGTGCCTGCACATAGCAAGTGCTCAATAAATATTTGTTAAATGAATAAGTGATGGTTGGCTGTTTGCAAGGTATACGTCAATGAGCTCCCAGGAGTCTGAGTCTGAATTTTCACTTTCAGGTTCAAGTTCTAGCACAGGAAATGATCCATATGGTGAGAAAAATTAGATATATTTATTTTTAAAAAATTGTTTTCCTAATGCATTTCTTTTATCCTGGAATCAATATTCAGTCAGTAAGTCTCTCTCTCTGTTCCTCTATCTCTGTCTCTGTCTCTGTCTCTGTCTCTGTCTCTCTCTCACACACACACGTACACACAGGCAGCTCTTATCTTACCACAAACATTTGTGTATGCTTGGAGAATACAATACAGATAGAGCATTTAGCTGAAATGTTATATTAACAAAGCAGTCTGTCATTCTGTGTCTACTATAAATTCACTAACAGGTATGCAGGATGTGGTCCATGGAATCATGTGGCTTATTTTGGCTATCGCTTACCTTTGGAGTGCCTTTGGTAATTGGCTGTGTTGACAGAAGCAACCAACATTTCGTATTAGAGGTTTCAGTGGATGCATCATGTGTTGATTGCTTTCCCTGTCAATTCATTCTGGTTGCTCAGTAATGAAATTGAAATGAAACTACCACAAATTGGTAGCTCATCAAATCTAAAGCAAGACAGAACTCCCATTTCTTCTGGCTGGGGAATACTCCATGTGGTGTGTTTAACCATCTATAGTCCAATGCACATACACATTTTCTGGCAGGAAAGGAAAACATAATGCAATGAATAGGGTATAAAATATTCTTTAGGATATGAAGACTGCAAGTATAAATTCATAATCTGATCATTCATAAAGAACTACAGCCATTGTGTGTGTGTGTTTTGTGTGTGTGTGCTTTGATACATTTGGTATTTGCATCAGTCTGTATAGAATATGTAAGAGATAGCATATTTCTTCT
>NW_011888812.1:5299649-5310532 GCF_000151845.1 Pteropus vampyrus
TGATATCATTCAGTGCTTTTCTCTCTGTGTGTGACTTATATAGCTTAGCATTATGTGCTCAAAGTCCATTCATGTTTTCACAAATGGGAGGATTATCTTTTTAAATTTTATATTCTCATTATTTAGCATAGTGTGCCTGCACATAGCAAGTGCTCAATAAATATTTGTTAAATGAATAAGTGATGATTGGCTGTTTGCAAGGTATACGTCAATGAGCTCCCAGGAGTCTGAGTCTGAATTTTCACTTTCAGGTTCAAGTTCTAGCACAGGAAATGATCCATATGGTGAGAAAAATTAGATATATTTATTTTTAAAAAATTGTTTTCCTAATGCATTTCTTTTATCCTGGAATCAATATTCAGTCAGTAAGTCTCTCTCTCTGTTCCTCTATCTCTGTCTCTGTCTCTGTCTCTGTCTCTGTCTCTCTCTCACACACACACGTACACACAGGCAGCTCTTATCTTACCACAAACATTTGTGTATGCTTGGAGAATACAATACAGATAGAGCATTTAGCTGAAATGTTATATTAACAAAGCAGTCTGTCATTCTGTGTCTACTATAAATTCACTAACAGGTATGCAGGATGTGGTCCATGGAATCATGTGGCTTATTTTGGCTATCGCTTACCTTTGGAGTGCCTTTGGTAATTGGCTGTGTTGACAGAAGCAACCAACATTTCGTATTAGAGGTTTCAGTGGGTGCATCATGTGTTGATTGCTTTCCCTGTCAATTCATTCTGGTTGCTCAGTAATGAAATTGAAATGAAACTACCACAAATTGGTAGCTCATCAAATCTAAAGCAAGACAGAACTCCCATTTCTTCTGGCTGGGGAATACTCCATGTGGTGTGTTTAACCATCTATAGTCCAATGCACATACACATTTTCTGGCAGGAAGGGAAAACATAATGCAATGAATAGGGTATAAAATATTCTTTAGGATATGAAGACTGCAAGTATAAATTCATAATCTGATCATTCATAAAGAACTACAGCCATTGTGTGTGTGTGTTTTGTGTGTGTGTGCTTTGATACATTTGGTATTTGCATCAGTCTGTATAGAATATGTAAGAGATAGCATATTTCTTCTGAAATAAATAGCCATACCTCTGGGGCCTTCAAAGAGGAGAGGGTCTGAAGAAAATTTGGAAAAATGAGTAAGGGAGTTGAAAGTGAAGAAAATTCAGTTAACTAAACAGTAGATGATGGAGTTTCAGTGCTCACAGAACTTAAAATCATTTGGTGAAATGTCAGATAACCATTTGAAGAGAAAATATTGAAGAGAGATAGGGTTCAGTGTTCTCATATCCAGTACAGAAGGGGTTTACTTTTCAGGATCCCAAAAGCAAATTGAATTTTACTATGTGTTTACACTTAAGTCCTTTTTGTGTCTATTTGCCAACGTAATAAAAGTTGATATTACATAATGCCCTGATTGTTTGAAAAATATTTATTCTAGATGTTTCAATAGCACATTCATATTGTTGGTAGAGTTTTATGTTTGTTGTTTTAGAAAGGACTTATTTGAACCGTGTAACTACCTCATAAAATTGGCCAGGCATATATATTTTATTCCCATTTTAGAGGAGTAAACTGAGATTTAGACTTCATAGTTTACTAATGACAAAATGGAACTATAATACACATCTCCTGACTCAGTTCAATAGTCTAGCTATTAATTTCTCAGAAGATACTCTGAGCATCTAGAAATGTTATATGAGTTCACTAGGGCAAATGTCAAATTAGGAGCATAAAGCCTTCTTCACTTTATCGAAATAGTTAACAAAAATGTATTTATTTATATATATCCTCCACAAAACAATAATCAACCCAAGACCATTCCAAATGATTCAGAGAATGTTCTACAAGGGTGAAAGGAAAGAATTAACATTTTTTGAGGAACTGTCATGGCCTAAGTTCAATATCAGGCAGGTCGAAGAGAGTAACTTGCTTTACTAGCTGGTAAAGGCAGATCTGTAATAAAAAGGCCAATTCTATCACACCACATTATATCCAGTCTATTTACAATGGCCTTGCCAGAAAGTATTTATGCAACTTACTGCCTATTATAATAGATAATTAGTCTACTATTCAGTTTTAAACAATATGACCCTAGTCCAGGCTGACTTTTGTGATGAAGTTGAACTTGGGTGTGAGTTATAATTTGTATAGTCTTCTCACCATATAACTTGACCAATTTGCTACATTTTCTGAGTGCTTTGTCTTTCTATAAAAAGAGTGATTTACATTTTTTTCTAGCTCTACAGTCACATTGTATGATTTTATATAGTTCCTTGACCTGTGGTACACAATGTAAATTGAATAGATATACTGGCATGTGTCTCCACAGCAGCTGATATCCTAATTAGGCAGGGGTTAGAATGCTAACTTTAGACAAACCAAGTTATCTAGTTAAATATTTATAGTTACAGTTACAAAATAGATCACAAATATAACCTAGAAAACATCATCTTTGATATACTTCCCCAAGTCGTGATGGACAATAAAGAACACATATGTCATTTATATAGTTTTTTAAAAATGAAAGTAGCACAGAATAAGATCATTTATGTGCTGACTAAAGCTGACGCACTAATTTCTATAAACAAGTAAACATTAACATAAGAACAATGTGGCATATCACAATTGGACAATCAGTGCCAAATTGTGGAATCAAAGATCAATAGAATAGAAAAACTAAACAGAATAAAGACTTTTGCTACTCCAATTTTTTTTTATTTGAATGAAAGCAGATCTGACAGTCCAAGTTTCAAAACGGCTGTTTGTTTATACTACCAGAAACAAAATACTAATCAATTAGTTTCATAAATCTTAGAGAGGAAAAAGACATTGGGGCTAATCAAGGTCAGTCTCTAGGGATGCAGAAAATGAAGTCTCAGGAAGTGAAGTGATGCTCAGAATTATATAGAATTGGTTCCCAGAAAGAAACTCCCTATCTCTAAATTTCAAGTCCAGTAATTTTTTTCCACTGCACTGTGTTCATTATCAGGTTAACTGATTCTTACAATAACGTTTCTCAAAATTTTCATGGCTCCTTTCCACACTGTCTGGGTGTGACCAAGTGCTCAATGGGACTAGTGCACACAGGACACAAGTTGAGATTTTAAAAGTGCTTGTGCATAGGGGCATTTTTATTCTTTGTACACTTGGAATCTGCTGGCTCCAAGTGAATACGCCCAAGCTAATCTGCTGACTGATGGAGAAATTGAGGCCAAGATGCCCTTGTCACAAGCAGTCATCCCTAGAATCCTAGATGACCCACAGAGGCCTAAAATACCTGAGTCTAGCTAAGATAAGCAAAATATGGCAGAGCTGAGCCCTGTCAATTGACCTACACAATCAAGAGTTAAAGAAAGATTTGTTATTTTAAGCCAGTAGATTTGGTGATCTCTAAAATAGTATGAAATCTATGGATGTACCCAGTGAATGACACCATCCAACCAGATGCCAAGCCAGACATCTTGACTCCTCAGTCTCCCCCACCATTACCCTCCCCATTAAACTATGCATCCAGCCCTGTAATTCTACCTCATAAATGACTCTTTCTGACTCATAAGTATACTTCTCTTTTTCTTAAAATTCCTCTGCCTCTATCCTAGTCCATGACATCATTATCCCTTGCCTAATAATTTTTTTTGGGGGGGATACTCATCCTCTTACCTGGTAATCCTTTCCCCATTCCTATTAGGGTCTAATTCATCTTCCACACTCTAGCCAAAGGTATGTTCTACAATTCACATGTGACAATATTTTCTTCTTTAAATTTTTAATAGCCTTCCATTATCTTTAAAATGCAATTTAGACTTCATATCATGATGAGGCAAATACTCTCCTGCTCTTTTTTTCTTTTTAGTATAGAATCTACTTTCCAAAATTTAAATTAGTTGACATTTGGCCTTTCCAACTGGAAATAACATTTTTTCAAGGTGCTCAAGTGGCCAGATTCTCAACAAAGTAATGTATACTACTGCATGCCAGCACCTTAAATGTAAATTGTGTGTTGTCTACTTCCTCACTTTTTCCTGCAGGGTGGAAGCTAGATGTGTGGTGCATATAATTTGAATTACATGATCATGTAGATAGTGCCTTGAAGAATGAAGGAACCACAAGACAAAAGGAACTTGGGTCTCCAGATGATTTGGTAGAACAGAGCAAACACAGTAGAATACTCACTTTTCCTTGTATGGTTACATGAAAGAGAAATAAGCATCCATCTTGTTTGAGGTACTGTATACAAGATCTCTTTTTAGAATTTCTTAGATTTCAGCCTAATTAATATACATTATTTCCATAGGTTCTTGGAGCATTGCTCTGTCACTGTCCTGGTCCCACTTTTCTTCAAATCCCCTCTTCAACCTCTGAAGTTACAATCACCTACTATTCACTTCCCAGAACACTCACTAGCCTTTTACCTGACCCTTCCTCTCAGTCCATGCTTTTCCATTTTCTTTCTCTCTGTTCATCTGACTAAATGCTGCCCACTCCTATGCCTAAGCTTAGATAGAGCTTTATCTGTAAAGCCTTCTCTGTCATCCCTTAAATCTAGGCCATTTTTGCCTCTCATATGTGACTATTATAGTCTGGGTCATTCTATCACTGCATAAAGTACATTATTTTGCATTAGCTCTTTGTATCTCTGACTAAATGATAAATTATATAAATGTAAAAATAATGTGTTTTGTATTTATCATCATAAATACATTGCTCAGTATGTACTGGGCAATAAATTGAATAAATTAATGCAAAAGTATAGAAAAAAGACTGGAAGGATATATATATTTACAATAACTAGTAGTTATTTCTGGGTAGTGGGGCTATAAGGGATCTTTTCTCTGTTTTTCAATATTTTCCAAAGGCTCTAGAGTATGCATATATTACATTTATAATCACATAACACAATATAACAAAGTATTTTTTCTAAAATATTATGCATTGAAAACAAATGCTTGCTTCTAATTTTAGTTTACATACAATCAGGAATATAAACATTAACCAGATAAAAGATACTTCTGACTACCAGTTAGGACATCTATTGTATGCCCAGGCTATAACGAGGAAATATGAAATACTGTAACTGACCAATTTGAAGTCCTATCCCCAGAGAGATGAAGAAAAATCAATGTGAGCTGCTCCTTTCTCTCTCTAAGACAAATGTATGTGTAACAAGAGATACACTGAAGATGATGGATGTGGGCTTCATATATTCCCTTGGTGCTTGTTTGCAAAGGTTTATTTATCCTGCCTTCTATCTATGTTTTCATAAAAGCTTTAAGGATTAGGGCTGTTTTGCAACTGAAACTTTACTCTCTGGAGAGACTGTGAAAGAAACTTATGGTCTAGTCTTAAATGACATTTGGATAGGGTTGGATTTCTAAATTAAAAAAAAACAAAAAAACAAAAAAAACACCCTATCTCTTCCAGACTCCAAAACAAAGTTATAAATATGTAGTTCATGTGGATTTGAGCAAGCAGAGCATCCACTGGAAATATTTGCTCCTCACACATGGGGCCCAATATGTAGCTCAGGCATATTTATTTCATTGTCAGCAGATGGAAGATACTCTCTATCTTTCTCCTCTTTGCCCTTGAGATAGTTAGGATGATTTTATTGATTAGGTTGGTGTGCATCCCGTTTTGAATTTCTCATTGCTAAACTTATTCTTCAGGAAGGTAATATTTTACTGCACGGTAAAGAAGAAATCTCCCCGAAAACCATCAGTTTAATGAAGACTGGTCATTCATTCTGATGAGTTTTCCTCATTTTATCTTGGAATGAGGACAAATGTCAAACATACACATCACACAAAGAGAAAGGCTGGACTTGGGCAAAGGCAGAAATTAATTTAATCTTCTGCTCCAGCTTCAACAACCTACATCATTCAAACCAAGAGCAACACAAAATTAATAGCTTGACATACTTTGGTATTTAACCTTGAAATATGGTCCTGCAATTTAAACCAATTCAACACACAAATTCAATTAGTATAAAGAATCCATTAGTGATTGAGACGAATTTATTAACCAAAGAAATGTAAACTCAGTGGAATTGTGTCACTCATTCTATAATTACTCAGATGAAGAACATGAAAGGAATTGGAAAAAAGGATGAAAACACTGGGCAGATATTTATTAAAAGTACAGCTTAAAATATTAATATAAACTTATTCCTAATCACTGGTTGTGTGTTCAGATAAATTACAGATCATGTGCTAAGAGTACTTGATAGATAAAAGGAAGAATTATACCAATCTACTTTCCATAATCTCATTCCCCTGTGTTAAAACCTTATTAAATTCTATTACCAAAATGGGAAAAAGTGCAATAAATCAGATTTCAGATTCTTATTAAAAGTTCTATGATGGATTATTGATTTTTTAATATAATAAATTGATTATTTCTATGATAGAAATCAGAACCTGAACTCTGAGATCATTTGTTAAATTTTTCCCACAACATCAACTAAAATTGAGTTAACACATAACAACAAAAACATGTGTTTGGGGCTTAGAAGAGAGTTATTACACATTTAATTAAATCATGTGTCTAGTGTTTAATTCTCCTCTACAAAATTCTTTTCACTTTAAACACCTCTAGTATTAGAAAATTCACTGCTCTTAGAAGTAGTCCATTTTATTCTTGGCCAATTTTATCTTTTTAAAAAAATCAAGTTATAGTGTTATTTACATAGTTATTTACAAATTATCTCACTTGAAACTCTGAGGGCAGCAGAACTCTATAATTAAGCTATTAATATCGTAATTTTTAGATGAGCATACAGATTAAGTCATTTTACTGTGGACTACAGTTAATAAATACAGAGTAAGGTCTAGAATAGCAGTTGGCAAACCATGGCCCACGAACGGCCCGGTTTTATATGCCAAACAATAGCTTTTGCCTTTTTAAATCGTTAGAAACAAATCAAAAGAAAAATACTATTTCACAACACATAAAAATGAGTAGTATTTAAATTACGATATCCATAAATCAGATTGTATTGGACTACAGCCACATTCACTTCTTTACATATTGCCTCTGGCTGCTCGCAGACTTCAGTGACAGAGTAGAGTAGTTGTGACAGAGACAAAGTTCAAAACATTTAATATTAGCTCTTCACAGAAAAAAAAAAAAAATTACTAATCCCTAGTCTAGAGAAGTGTCATTCAGTGAAACATAATGTAAGGTATGTATGTATATTAAAAAATGTAGTAGTCATGTTAAAAAACCATAAAAACAAAAAGGTAAAATTAATTTTAATAATATATTTTATGTAGGTCAAAATACCTGAAATATTATCTCAACATGTAATCAATCAAAAAGTTATAAATGCAATATTTTACATTTTTCACACTAAATCTTCAAAATTTAGTATGTATTTTATATTTACAGCTCCTCTCAATTCAGACTCACCATATTTCACGTTCTCAACAACCACCTATGCTTAGCAGCTGCCGTATTCAGCACTGTAGGTCTAGGTGGTAGTTGTTTTCGTGTTCAGTCAGATCACTAGCTACTAAATAGTGGGTTTACATTTGACCGAGTTCATGCTTTCTGCCCGATTCCTTTGATTCCCCCCTTTCCAGCTAGATGAAGTTCTGAGTTAAGGGTGGTTGGCTGAGTTGGGGGTCTTGGTTATCTGGATGTAGAAATGAGGCACTTCTCATTGTGGTTGTTCATGGCACTGGTGGCAAAATCCTGAAAGTGAACTTATTTGTATCTACCCAAGTTAAAGTTCTAAATTCTGAACTGATTCCAGTAATCCAGGCGTTGCCTCTCCATTATGGAGTAAGAAGAAATATCATTTCTTTTGCTCTATAGATAATTTTACTGTTAATGTAATCTAAATCCAATTAGTTTTCTTGGCAGCTACATCTCACCATTGATTCTTATTATACTCATGGGAAAATATCACCTCTATATCTTTTTTTAAACTGTTGCAATTAAAGTCACATAAGCCTGTCTTACACATAAGTAGGGCTCCTTTCCTGTCTTCTGTGTTGTGATTCAGAAGCTATGCTTGCATGGAACACTGGTGGTTGACAAACAGAACTCTGCTTTCCGGCTGCAAAAAAACCCACTGTCACTATTCACATTTTGAAGAATAAATATTATTGATAATATTTACTTAAGATTATATTATTTTTCTACACATTTTTCTGAATTTTTACTGTTAGATATCTTGATCATTAAAATATAATAAAATATGTAGTGAAAATTATTACTAGAAAAACTCAGAAAAAGCTACTCATAACTTTTTAGTTCAAGCTTCTAATTTTCGTGGGCTTGTGTGTTCACAGCTGTGATTTTATAGGATATTTAATTTGCACAGTAATGCTTTAATATAATAAAATAGTTTCCAGATTTAAAGATGGAATTAAATACATCGAAATGTATAACTTTAAAAAATTCCATTTTTTTAGATAATAACACATTTCCATGTGTTACAGTATCTAAGAATGTTGAAGATACACTGATCTATAAAATATATATATATATATTTTCAATATTGCATTATTTTCTTTTTCCTTCCTGTTTTCACGTCAAAAACCAGAATGCTGAACAGTGTGGGATATGTATCTTAAACATAAAATGTATACAAATCAATTCCAATTTTTTTCTATCTCAAACTATATAATAAAGCTAATGTTAACAGCTGCATGTTTTAAGAAATAATAGTTTCAGATTATTATAATTATGGTTATAAAACAATAGTTTTTAACATAATTTTAAAACAAATGTTTGTTATTTTTCAACAAATATTAGGTACTTTCATATTTCTCCAGTGAGGCACAGATTGTCAGAAAATTCAGTGAAAATGAAAACTGACAGTAATAATATAATAATGGTAGCTAATATTTTTATGGGCTAAATTTATGCTATGCTCTGTGGAAAGATTTCATATTTAATACTCACAACAGTCCTATGAGATTACTCACAATGTTGTTCCTATTTTACAGGTGAGGAAACAGATTTCTTGAAGTAGAGTAACTTTCTGAAGATGAAAATATATATAAGAATACTGATTTATTCAAATAAAATGCTGTGTTTTAGTTATCCATTGAGGAACCAATGGTAAAAATTTTTATTTTTGCCAAGATGCTCTATCTACTTTTAAAGCATATTTTTTAGTGAAAATTCTAGCTTTCCTTCTAAATCTCTAATAAAAACATCTTTACATATGCTGCCTATTTTCCAAAATAAGTCATAATTTTATCTTGAAAAAATATCTCCACAAAGCCAGAATATAAATGACAACGATGGCATATAACAAACTGCATTATAAACAGTACCTTTTCTCTAAGGAATAGAATCACAAAAGGAAGTCACACTCAGACTTGTGTAATTTATAAATAATAAAAAATTACATTATTAATCACAGAATTATCATCTCCCCTGTTAAACTTGTTTCTTTTCTGGTTTTCTATTTTTTTGTGAATGAGACTGTCCTTCTCCCAGTTACATGGGCTCAAAATCTCACAATTGTTCCCATTTCTCTGCCCTACATGAATAATTTATCAACTCTTTTAATTCTGAATAAACAAAATTCCCTCTTTTTAATATTCACCTTCATCATCATCATATATAGGCCCTTATTTTGTCTATCCTATTGCAACTGTCTATTAAATTGAGGTCCTTTACTTGGGCCTCTTCTTTATAATTCATCTTGGATATTTCTACAAAATTACTTTTTTCCAAATCATGGTTTTGCATAGTAGTTAAAAGTATCCTGAGTCAAGTTCCCAATGTTCTGTCTCTACCATTGACTCATTCTGATTCTGGAGCAGTCCCTGAAACACTAGCTCTCAGTTTCCTTACTCTAACATAGGAATAATTGTTGTCTTTGTTATTAGGTTGTTCTGAAGCCTATATACAATAAAATATGCACAGTACTTACAGTAGTGCCAAGAACAAAAATTATTAGTTATTATTATCATATTCAGGAAAAAAAGAGGCTTCAGTGGTTTCATGTTTCTAAACATGTCATTTAAGATCTTCAATATCTAGTCTCAATCCATTTTTACAATCACATTTTCTCACGATTCTAACTCAATTCATTTAAACATCTATTTAGCCATAACCCTTTCTATACAATGAGAGGATAAAAAAGCCAGACATTGTACCTACGTCAAAGGAACCTGAAATCTGGTAGGACTAACAGAATCATAAATAAATAACCATGCTGTATATAGCATGTCAAGTCCAGGCTATGGTATACAGCAGGAAATGACTTATTTTTCTGAAAAGGCAGACTGGGGAGAGGCAGAGAAGGCTGAACTGAGAAGACAATATTTGGACTTCACCTCCTCAGAAATGAGGATTTCACCAGACCAGGTGGTTAAAGGAAAGAAGAAGACACACAAAGCATTCACACATGCTATACTCAGCCGTATCAGGCCATATTGCATACCTGCCTGAGCCTTCTCTCCTCAAGTTTTCTTCTATCTCCTCTGCTTAGAATTCTCACCTCTCCCTCATCTACAACATTTACAAATCTTTTAAATCTCCCAAGACCCAATCCAAACATTATTTGCTTAAGAAAGCCTTGATTTCACTCACTGGAAACTCTTTTCACTTCTTATTCCCATGGCGTACTAGCCAGGTCTTTCTGTGGCTGTTCATCTATTCTAACTTCATAGTTATTTATGTCTGGAATATAAGCACCTTGACATTAGGAGCTAGGTAAGATTTATTTTTATGCATCTTATAACCCTTAGACAATATTTATTAAATATCTGGAAAAGATTTCAATGATTGAATGAGTGTTGCATTAAAGCCAGAAGGACTCAGGATGGAAAAGGGCCTGTTGAAGTCACTGACCCAGACTATAAGTTTCCTGAGGAGAGAAATCGCGTTAGCCTCATC
>NW_011888812.1:5310582-5315050 GCF_000151845.1 Pteropus vampyrus
CTCTCAGTTTCCTTACTCTAACATAGGAATAATTGTTGTCTTTGTTATTAGGTTGTTCTGAAGCCTATATACAATAAAATATGCACAGTACTTACAGTAGTGCCAAGAACAAAAATTATTAGTTATTATTATCATATTCAGGAAAAAAAGAGGCTTCAGTGGTTTCATGTTTCTAAACATGTCATTTAAGATCTTCAATATCTAGTCTCAATCCATTTTTACAATCACATTTTCTCACGATTCTAACTCAATTCATTTAAACATCTATTTAGCCATAACCCTTTCTATACAATGAGAGGATAAAAAAGCCAGACATTGTACCTACGTCAAAGGAACCTGAAATCTGGTAGGACTAACAGAATCATAAATAAATAACCATGCTGTATATAGCATGTCAAGTCCAGGCTATGGTATACAGCAGGAAATGACTTATTTTTCTGAAAAGGCAGACTGGGGAGAGGCAGAGAAGGCTGAACTGAGAAGACAATATTTGGACTTCACCTCCTCAGAAATGAGGATTTCACCAGACCAGGTGGTTAAAGGAAAGAAGAAGACACACAAAGCATTCACACATGCTATACTCAGCCGTATCAGGCCATATTGCATACCTGCCTGAGCCTTCTCTCCTCAAGTTTTCTTCTATCTCCTCTGCTTAGAATTCTCACCTCTCCCTCATCTACAACATTTACAAATCTTTTAAATCTCCCAAGACCCAATCCAAACATTATTTGCTTAAGAAAGCCTTGATTTCACTCACTGGAAACTCTTTTCACTTCTTATTCCCATGGCGTACTAGCCAGGTCTTTCTGTGGCTGTTCATCTATTTTAACTTCATAGTTATTTATGTCTGGAATATAAGCACCTTGACATTAGGAGCTAGGTAAGATTTATTTTTATGCATCTTATAACCCTTAGACAATATTTATTAAATATCTGGAAAAGATTTCAATGATTGAATGAGTGTTGCATTAAAGCCAGAAGGACTCAGGATGGAAAAGGGCCTGTTGAAGTCACTGACCCAGACTATAAGTTTCCTGAGGAGAGAAATCGCGTTAGCCTCATCCATCACTATATTCTTGCTAGAATATGCCTCAAATACTTTTGAATCCAAATCAGATCATCCTAGTGGCAGAAGTACTGACCAAAACCCAGTCCTCACAACTTCAGGGCCATTATTTGTATCTGTAAGTTGTGAACTTTTGTATTATTTGAAATCTAAGAATTATACACACTTTTCATTATTCTGTATTAATTTCTGTCCTGTGTGAAGATTGGATCTAAACCGATTCAGAATTGTCATTTAAATGAATAACTTCTGCAAAGAAGGCCAGAATGTGAGATTACAGATTTTGCTGAGCATTAAATTTGGCTAAAAAAGAAAAAAAAAAAAGAAAAAACTCAGCAGTTTTGTTTATTTGAATAGCGTGTCCAAATCCACTTTCATTAGCTAGAGTGCTGCAGGACCCAGCAGTTCAGGGAGGGAATCCATTTCCAGTAGTTTATAGAGATAATGATAAGCCATCTTAAAGTCTGGATTTTTTAGAAATGACTGAAACGCATTATAGGGCAACAGTAACTGTAATGGTTGGTTTACCAACCAGTGGGTTGGAATTAAAAATGCATTAAAATTTATACTGAAGAAAGCAAATAGTAGTGAGTTGCTATTGGTGTTGACATAGTTAAATGAACTGTTATTTTGCTTTGTGCAGCTAGCAAAATGAGACCTGTAAAAATAGAAGAAACATTCTCTTTGGGAAGTTGAGCAATATGAAAATCTAATGTTGATGAAATGGATAGTTTCTTTCTTTATGCATGGGAGTGGTATAATCATTAAAGCATGTGTGTGCACAAACAACACAGACATATACACACATATATACAGGGAAAAATAGAATCTTCTCTTAGAATGGATAGCAATAGCATTGATTCTTTTCATGACTAAGGTTTGATCAAGCTGAGCATATAGAATTAGAAAGGCAAGAATAACTCTAAGGAGGAGGGGAATAAACAGTTATGTATTATATCTATAGATTCTAATTATATACTCTAATATTAACTACTGTTATTAATTTCAAGTCATTTTTTGGAACTTTGTTCATGAAGATTTCAGACTTCTGGTCTTCCCATCCATGTATTCCATCTATCTATTCATAAACTTGAAAATATTTACAGAGAAGAGATGAATGAGAAATATAAAATCACTGCCCTCATGCAGTTTATGGTTTAATCATGGAGGCATATGTTAAACAAATAATTTCATCAACCTAATGTTACAGATATAAAAAATTCAATGTAAAAGCACAAGATGCTGTAAGCAGGGACAGCTTCAAAGGCACAGGATCTGAGCAGTCTCAAGAGATCTTATGCTGAGAAAGGCCACAGACTTGTTTTAACGCTCTTCTATTAGCCTCTAAATCCTTGTTAATTTTATGTTTAAAATTGTGTTTTAATTAAATCCAATGATATAATGGAATATGTACATGAGCTGAGGAGATAGCACACTATGAGTGTCTACCATTCCCTGCTGCCCCATTCATATGCAGTACAGAATTCTGGTAGACATAATATGTGGGAAGTCAGTGGTACTTAAAGGAGTATAAGTTTAGTATGTTACATCTAAGACTGAGTAAGCAGGCATACTGACAACTTCTAGAGGCCAACACTTTCTGTTCTACCCAGAAATTGCATAGAATGCAGAATGAAGCTAATGATATCGAAACAAACATAAATGACTAAGAAAGCCTACATATCCTTTTTTTTTTTTCCTCACGTTACTTCCCTGTATCAGTCAAACACTTATGCTGACATTGAAGCATAGGAAAAAATAGGAAAAAAATGTTTCTTTTCCTTTCATTTCTTCTTTATCCATCAGGAAGCTGAAAGTAGAGAATGTTGGTAGAATGCTTGCATATCAAGAAATAAAATGAAAACATCTAAATTTTTTTTTGCAACATTTACACTGTTTTGGCAAGAAGGCACTTCACATGCATGTATGAGCTACAAAGAAGAACTGCATAATTCCTATTTCCACATCCATGTTAAACTCATATTTGCAATTAAACTGGCATTGTACAATCTCATGAGAGAGATCAAAATATAATAATTTAAGTTATTGTGCTATAATTTATAAAATTAATGCTAAAAATTAAAATTTTATTTTTTTCTTAGAACAATATTAAATAAAGAATAAAAAATACACCGACAAGTCAAGAGAGGCAGAAAAAAACTTTTACAATCTAGTACCTTCAACAATGCTTTTGTTTTGCTTTTTGAACAAGGGGTTCCATGTTTTCATTTTGTACTGGACTCTGCAGATCATGTAAGTGGACTTGTTGTAAGGGTACATAATGAAGATCTAACTTAGCCTGGGAAGTTAGGGAAGGGCTTCTTGCCAAGTGATAATTAAAGTGAGAGAAAAGATGAGCAGGAGTGAGACAGATAAAAAAGGCATTAGGCGGCCTGGATAAGGGAAGGTCGGGCTGGATATTCTAGCCAGAGGATCAGATACAAGGTCACTGAAGAAAGGAGGAGCTAGGAGTGTCTATGGAATAGAAATAAATTCAGTGTGGTTGGAATTTAATTAGCAGGGAAGGGATTGCATGGGATAGGGCTTACATTTACACCACGATACATCTCTTGGAAGAAGAAAAATGATAGGGCTGGTATCATGGCAAGTGGAATGCCCAGAATTGATTATAACAAAAGCCCCCTTACATCGAATTATTATTATGTGTCTAGCACTCTGCCAAATAACTTAGTGACGTTACTTTCGTGGTCCTCTAACAACAAAGCAAAGTGGGATTTACTGGTTTTGTTTTACAGACAAGGAAATATGAGGCTCAGCTAGATTAAAAAATTTGTCCCAGGTCATAAGGCCAGTGACTGACAGTCATAGATGAAATACTATTTCTGAATATAAACGAGAATGTAAGCCCCAGAAGAGAAAGGACTCGTCCTGTCTTTGTGCTCCTATATTCTTAGCACACAGACCAATGCTTATAACATAATAAACTCTCAATATTTAATTAAATAAATGAAGGACTAGGTGAGCCTTATTTGGGAAAAAATCTTGTCTTCATGCCTTCAAAATGGATTTTGGAGTATTTGGGTGGGATTCTTTGTATACTTTGAGAGCCAGTAACATTTCAAATGAACTATACAAAATAAAAAAGGAGAATAGCAAGATTTGGTTGAAAGAGAAAAGACAGGAAGTCAGGGTACAGAGTTTACCTTTATTAGCTGTATTACCTTGGGGAAGTCAGTTTTTTCAATGGAATGGAATAGGTAATGTATGAAGTTCTTTCCAGTTTTCATATATTATCATTATATTATTGTGAATTATTTGGTAATAGAACTCAGTGCATGAAGTTTCTCTTTTACAGCAAAGAAGAAACACAAAATATGATACATACAATTCTAATGAACCAAATTCTTCAAACAAGCTTACTTTATTATCCATCCATCCATC
>NW_011888812.1:5315247-5318963 GCF_000151845.1 Pteropus vampyrus
CTCTCTCTCTCTCTCTCTCTCTCTTTCTTTCAGTAAGCCTTTCTGAAAGGTGTAACATATGCCTGCAAGAAGACTCCTGCTGAAATGATAAAATGGACAACGATTTTCATTTCTGGAAGTAGGAATATCTTGAAGCAGTAAAACATGGGTTAGAGTTTATCTGCTACAAAAAGATGGTAAATACCAAATCCATTTAAATCATGACTCAGGTATCAAACAGAGCCAGTGCTGCTGTAATGCAGAGTGATAACGCCTGCATCCTTCATAATAAATTCCGACATTTGACTGTCTTCCTCACTCTGACTTCCTCTTGGTGAAGGAGCAAAGACAGACAGCTGTAAAACTTCCTACGCAAAACAAGGTCTGCGCCTTCCACTAATAAAAGCCAGTTCTGTTGACCTCTGGCCTCACATGGGGTTCAGGAGTCAGGTTCCATGGAGACAAGACAGATAAAGTGCTCTTATCAAGATATGGCTTTTCTGGTACAGCAGCAGCTATTTATTGCTGCTAGAAGTGAGCATCGCAAAATGATGAAGAATGAGGTGCCAGGCCCAGATGTTTGGGAAACTTGATGAGTCTAGTATTTGAGGAAGGTAAGAAACTGAAAAAGGCAAATTTTGCTTCTTAAGAGTTTATGAAGATTAGAAAACATTCGAAGGATGCAAACAAATAAACAGTCAATACTAGCCAGCACCTGGAACAGTCTAGCAGATTTTGTGAATAGATTTATTTTTAAATTGAAGGATTGAATGAGTTAATTGCTATTAAAGCACAATCACAGTTTTTAAAGACAATGAGGTTATGGAATACATGAGAATGTGCCTCACAGACTTTCACCTTCAGGGAGCTCAGCTGAAGGGCCCTAGTTGCTGTGCTCTGAACTAAATTGCCACATCTAGACCAAAGCTATGTGTCCATTTGAGCTGCTTCCAGCCAATGATTGAACATAGTAGACTCGTCTCTGTAAACCAAGGATCTCCACTGACAGCTGACCCTCTCTTGAGGACTCCCTGACAGCCTTACTCAATCTTCCTTAATCTGCAAAGCAATCTAGGATGCTTCCATCCAACTTCCCCTCCCTCTCTTCTTCCCTTGGGATCAGAGGTGCCTGCTGGTCTGATATTTTTAAACTCTATCTCCGTTTTCTTACAAAGGCCTTGATTTTTAGGAAATCATCTTGGTGATTTGGGAGTTTTGAACTAACACAAAGATACTTCTGGTGGAGAAACATGGAGTGAACCTGAGTCTCAATCTGGTGAATGAGTTACTGAGGAATGGACTAGCTCGGCACTTATTGAATTGAAAGGAACTTGAACAAACTAAAATATATCGTGTTCTAATTGTGTTGGACATTTTACTAACTGCTTTTCATACTTTATTTCACTTAATTCTTTCGACAAACCCATATAGTATTTTTTTTTTTTATAAACAAAACTGAGGCTAGCCAGCTCATGAGTATTGAAGCCAGAATTCCAAGCCAAGTCTCTGTTTCACTTTTACTACTCTGTACTATATCCTTGGCCAACAGTGTCCTTGATATGTTATTATATGGGAAGGAAACATTAAATATATATATATATAAAAAAAAAACATTCAATTCACCACCACTAACACCATCATCATTATCGTAATCCTCATCCTCATCTTCTTCATCATTAGTCACAACTCTAAAAGAGACTTGTACTTATTGAGCATTTATATATGCATTCAACCTTTTAGTTCTCCTGATTTCCCAGTGAATTAGGCAGCCTTTGATGATAAAGCTCAGAGACGTCTTTTTAACCTAACTCCAGCATTTCTTTCACTGTATCAGGTCATCTCCTTCTCTATCCTATGCTTTTGCCCAAGGTGAACAAAAGATGTTAAAGATTTAATACTTTCTTAATAAAGCAGTTTTTAACTACCAATAGGGCACACTTCAAAACTTGATTTACTAGCTGGGCTCAGTGGGACAAATCTGATATCCTTATACCAGAAACGGCTTCCTCTCCAGGATCAGGAGGACTGGGCAATTTGGGTGGTCTTATAGGAAACCTTTCACCTCTAGGTCAAAGTCATTGGGCTCCAGACCAAGTCAGTAATGAGAAAATGAGAGTCTGTTTTGTACCTGTCTGGTGGCCTTTGAGATAGGGCCTCCAGCCAGTCACTTGTGGGCAAACTTCCATGCTGCATTTGGTACCTGCTGCCATTTGTAATGACAGGCACAGTAGAAAGGCTGGCAGTTCAAGTAGGCACAGAGACTTCTGGTATCCATTATTTGAGACCCACACTTAAACCCCTAATTTAATAATAGCCCCCAAACCAGTAGCATTTTCTTTTCAAAAGAAGGGCCTTTCTCTGGCCCATCTGCTCCACTCATCATACTACAACTTTCTCTTTTCCGGTAGTGGGATGAAAAATTTACCTTTGAATTAAACACAAGGTCAGATGAAATAAGTCACTGTGAGCAGTCATTATATTTTCTGTCACTGGACCAATTAAGATTTCCAGCTGTCAGTTTCTGATGTTGCAGCTCCATAAAAAATGACACTGAGATGCATTGATCTGTGTCAAAGCTGCTTCAGAGGGAAAATTGGAACAAAAATAATGATAATTGTCATAGGATGTCACACCATTAAATGAAAACATAAAAAGCAAAACAGTGTGGAGAATCTGCAAAGTCATCCTCCTTGTAAAGGTGAGACCATATCGCACCAAAACAAGCCCACGGTCTCAATGGTTGTCTTAGGTCTGCAGTGAATACCCACCCAGTAGCTAAGGTAATGCTTAGTTAATGCTAATTTTATTCCAATGGAATATTTAATCTACGCACACACACATGCACATGCACACACATATGCACGCATGGGTTTTGTTCATTAATTCCAGTTGAAGAAAAGTATAGCATTTAGAAATGAAATAAGGAGTAAGTAAAGGAAGTTAAAGTACATATAATAATCATCACAAAAAGAAATGGAATGTTCCAAGGACACGAAGGAGACAGGGTGCTCCTTGCTCCCCAATTAATTGAAGAGACAAAATCCAGAGCTTAGTGAGCACAGGAATACTGGTGAGATGGGACTGAACTTAACATAGAATGAAAGAATGGGAGAGGACATTATAATGATCCCATTATTTGAATATTTATTTCTTGGAAGGAGGAATTCACTATTTTACACTTCCTTGAGCCTGGGAGCAAAAAATATTAAAATTTTGAACTCAAACTTCTAAGAATTTTATAAGTTCTTAAACACAGACATTATTAAAAATTAAACTATGTAATAAATTTACAATTAAGTATATTATGTTAAAAACAAAAGTAAAACAAATTCAAAACTCATCAATTCTTAATTATTTTACTACTTTTTACTATTATCTATATTCATTGTAATTAGAGCAGAAATACTGCATAATGGTGTGCTACTGCACATCTCCTCCTAATCTGGTATTCAGTGAAATAACCTTGACAACTTTGTTTTACTGTTTCACTTTTGTCTTACTTGTTAATACAACTAAAATATTAACCAACATTCATGTTGACATTACATTCATATGCGTTACAAACAGATTGGCTATGAATATGAGTTTAGCTAAAATCAATGAGAACTTTATATGAGACTCAACTAACTCTTTGGAATAAGAGTTATTATACATGTCATTAATAATTATAAATTCCATACTGCATATGCTTTACATCAGTGAAATGTGTAATTAACTTATGTATGTGTATATTCATA
>NW_011888812.1:5319428-5330536 GCF_000151845.1 Pteropus vampyrus
GTTTAGGGGCTTTTACAACTTATTTTATTCTTTTATACAGAGTGCATTTTTCCCAATGAGCAAGCATTAATCTAATAATAACAAATGCCAAAAAAAAGTCATATTAGAAGACAGATGTTCCAGGTGGATCTTGGTGTTTGCTTTTTCTTGCAGGTGAAAGTGGGGGAGGTAGAGATTAGAGCACTGACAGGTGTGCAGGTGTGCAAAAACCTCTAGCTCTCTCCAAGGTCATTATACATCTTACATTCAGAGGAGAAATGAAGAAATATCATCTACACACACACACATACACACACACAAATGCTTATGGGGTAGAGTGTTAAATCATGCTGATATTTAAGATCATGCGAGCTCTAGTAAAATCCAACCAGGTCTCTTCCTTTTTCATGATACTATTATATCTAGACTAGAGGTTGCATCATGAAGTTAATGGCAGAGAAGTTAACTAATAAAAGAATCATCCTTTATATGTGTTTAGACAGCAGAGGGATTTGCACACTCCTCCAAGAACACACTGACAAGTAGAAAGCGATAGGATATTTTTGATGACTAGAGGGAAATTTGCTTGTGTACTTGCTCTTAGCTTTGTAGGGGTTCAATGATGTATAGTACAGGGCTTACTGTCTTGCTCCTATTAACCCCAAACTCTTTTAAACCTGAGCAAATGACTGCTACACATTGTCAATTCCTCAAGTTGAGACTACCTCTGGGTGAGAGTTAGGATGGAAGAGAAATAAGAGTTGAAAGGAAGAGAGCAATAAAAGGAGAGACAAGTGAGAATAGTGGAGAGGAAAAATTAAATAAGCATGAAATAATTCAACCAAATCAAACATAGTGACACTAATTATTTTGTCTCATGATGTATAACACTGGACCTAAATCATTGTCTAATCTCTTTCACATTGGAAATATTTAAAACAAATCCAATTCATTATCACATTATCACATGCACAGATATTTAGCTATCTGGGGCAGCAGGCATTACTTCACCCCATCTACTCTTCTCACTTCAAGCGTAGAAAATGCTATTAAATCCAAGTCATACTTCCACTTGGTTAATGAACCAAATATGACTAAAATATACATTCTTCTGGGTAATGAAGACATATTCCCAAGAATTTTCCCCTTCTAAAAAAGTAACATTCAAATTAACAAAAGCAAGAGTCCAATGAATACCATCAGTCTGTCCCAAGGAATAGAGTATGGAGAGACTCTGGAAAATTGGATGTTTCTGAACTATTGCTATATTCCAAACCAAAGGAGGTTAATGTTTAGGCGTAGATTGGATAATCTGGCTTCTCTGAACTGATACATAGGCCTTTTCTGATTACAGAAGGGTGTGTAGAATTGATGAGTTGGCTTGGAGTGCTGAGAGATTTGTCATAATTCTGCTGTAGAATTGTTATATGGCTTTGGCAAACAAAGTATCCTCAGTGAGTCTCAGTTTTCTCATTTGTAAAATGAGTTAATTTGAAATAGCTGATCTCTAAGGTCTAATTTCTGATATAATATGATTACACCCAATAATTTGTTTGCTGTGGTAAGAACTCCCATCCAGCTGGATATAAAGTACTTTATAGAAAATAGCTGCATTTATATAAATGTTTTCTGGGAGGTGCCTTCATATTTCTCACTTGGAGAATTGAAAACATATCTCCTACTTCTGTAGCTCTAGCAACATGAGCAGAAAATCTCTTTTCTCTAACAAGTTACTTAAAGTCATTCAGCTGAATAAAAGTAAGGGGTAGCATTCTTAGCTCTTAGCCTAGTTATTTATTGTTGGCCATTATATACAGAAAGTGTTTTTTGGTGGTCATAGTGCAGTCAGCAGTAGTCAAGGAGTAACAAGAAAAAACATTCATCTGAGAATGGGAGGGAAGGTAGGTAAACTTAAATCAGTGTTGAGAGCTTTTATTTTGATATATTATGAAGGACTTGAAGTAAGGAATAATGAATGCCCTATGAGTGCATAATTCTTAAGCCACTTTTAATTATTTACTATTTTCATCCATCCTAAGAGGTAGGTATGCTTATTTTAATTCACATTTGACTTGTTTTAGAATAGGAACTCTTAATCTAACATTCATTGAGCTATGAATTTATCATGGATCTGTGAACCTCTTTGATTCGGGGTCAAAATGTGTGTGTGTGGGGGGGCGTTTGTTAACATCTAAAAAACTAGAATGTAGGTTTTCTTCACATTCTCAAAGTGCTCTGTGATCCTTTCTCTTTAAAAAGGTTTAAGAATCTCTCATAAACAGATATTTGGAAAAAGAAATTTGACTTAATTTTACAAGATGATGGTAAAAGTGAGAAGAAATGGGACAAATTATAAAAAAAATTAGCTTAACTGTATTGCATTTTGCAAGAACATTAAAATGTGTCCTTTGATTAGTGATGTGTATAGATTTTTGAAGGGTATGCCAACTTCCCCCTTCAGTTCTTTTCCTCTAGTGTTAAATATAATACATGAAATATGACCTAAGCTATTAATCTAAACATTATTCTCATTAGTTTCAAAGCACAGTTATTGCTCCAAAGGATTTTTACAAATGGCACCATGCTTCATCTTGACTCTGCTTTCACATTCAAGAGCAAACAAAGCTTGCTATCCCCTCTTCTCTTCAATGCTGAGCTGAGAAGCAGAGCTTGGTATCTCCAATTCCAGCTGTGCTTTTATTGTGCTTTACATCAATCAAAGCTTCAAAAAGATTCCAGAAAGATTTTTCTCAGTTTTCACATCAGAAAGGTTTTCACAAAATCACTGTGCAGTAGGGGGTCACTGATAAGAAATCTCAGAAGGAAAGAAAGTGTACGAATAGGGAGGCTCTGGGAGAAGGTTGAGGAAGGATTATTAATGTCCTAGAGAAAGGTTTTCTGAAGGAAATGCAGTGCAATTTTAAGCACAGTGAAAGAGTCATTTACAATAACCTACAATATTTAAAGCAACACTAGATGCTACAATGGGCACGATGGGTAATAGGAAGACTGAGATTTACATGGTCAGATGAACCCACTTCAACTCTTTGTGTGTGGGTGCCACTGTCCTCCTGAAGAACTAGAGAGGATAGTAATTCTCGGAAAGTGGAAAGAGAGTCTCTTACTAACATTGGCTGGTCAGAACAGGAATTTCTTCCTAGTTATTTCAAAAATATTTGTTAAATTAGAGCTCAGATTACTGTCATTTTTGCATTCCACCACCACAGATTCTTCCTATCTCTATCTCCATCTATTATCTATCTATCTATCTATCTATCTATCTATCTATCTATCTATCTATCTATCATCTATCATCTATCTAATCTATCATCTATCTCTATCTACCTACTTATCATCTACCTCTCTCTCTCTAATCTCTAATCTCTATCTCTATCTCTAATGCTATCTCTTTCATTAATATGTAATATTCACTTAAATAAATAACAATCAGATATCCTCAGCCACAAGATAATTTGGGGGTTTTTCAGTGCTGCCTTGCTGGGCAAAAAGCCTCAGTTATGCCTGGCATAGTATTCTTCCTTCCATTATTTTCTCCTTTTCTACCTCCACCTCCTCCTACTTTTCCTGTCCTTTTCCCCTTTGTCTTTTTCTTTATTTTTTTTTTCTTAACTTTGGTGTTAAAAGCCCACTAAGTATTAAATATCTGGTAAGATATTTTGTCATCTACCATATATTGAATTTCTACATGTCCTAAGGACTGTATTAAATAGTTAACATGCATTCTCCTCACAGCAATATCACCACTGGACCCATTAACCTAATTTCATAGATGGGGAAACTTAGTTTGTGGCACATGATGCCCACTTTTCAATGTTATACAATTGAAAAGCTACGGAGTTAGAGCTGCAACTCAGAACCTTCTTATTACAGAGAGCTGATCCCACCATCACTATGCTATAATATCTCAAAATACTGAAGAATGGCCACGACCAACCATGTAGGCCACATCCAAGAAGGTATAGCCAAATTTTTTGGAGGAAAAGGTCACCTCAACTTCTTCATTCTCATCCCATTCCCAGTAAGATGGGGGTACTGGTTCTATCAGCAACTCACTATAAAACTTCAGGCAAGTAGTCAGGCCAATCTGAGTTGGCATATCAGCTGACAGAATTTGTGCTCTACTCACACAACACTGATACTTTCTCAGACTTATCGCCTATTAACTCCTCCACCCACATATGCCATTTTATTTCAGCCTCCTTGGCATTTCCTTTGTGGTTTATCCTGCCCAAGATTACACCCGTCATATTAATACTTTTGTCATTTAAGATACAGGTGAATCTCCAATATCTCCCTGAAATCTTGTTTGACTATTTCAGTCCAAACTAATTTCTCCTTGTGCATTGACCACTCACAATACATATTGTTAACAACACATACCTAAGTACTCAAATAAAAATTCTTCCTTGTCAAAGCTGTGAGGGTCTTGAGGAAAGCAACCATTTTATATGCTTTAGTTTTTACTAAGACTGGAGCTTCCTATCCGAAATCTCCCTATCCATTTGCAATAGGTAGGAAGTGCAGAAAAGTGACAGGAGCTGTCCAAGTGCTGAAACTTTTTCATTACAGTTGCCGCATGAATTAGCCTTCTCCACATAACGTAATGTGTGGATGTTTCCATGTTTTCTCAAAATCTAACCCCCAATTTTTGTTTGAACCTCTTAATCTTATTTTTATCACTTGACTTATAACATTTTAGTTGACTTAATCATTCATAAGATAAATGTACTCTCCATGTTCATTTTGTCCAAAAAAAAAAAAAAAAAATCCCTTGACTGATGACCCTAAACAATGAGCAACCATAAACAAGAGTGCATTTCAAAAGATTATTTTCCCAAGAGATATATTTTTCCTAGACCAATAAATGAGCTATATTAGCATTAACCATAGAATAAATAACTCATTTATTTTCACCTTAATTTCATATAGTTTTTGTTTTATCTAATAAATAAGTGGTCCTTGTAGAAAACTTAGAATAGCAAAATGGATCAAAGTCACAACATAGAAGTAATTATTTAAATCACTTTGTTATATATGTTTCACACACTCACATACATCTGACACCAAAATGGGATTACACTGTGCATATTTTTCTGCAGCTTTCTTTTTCACTTACTATGTAAATAGCATACATTATAAAGTTATAGTTCCATAATTATTTTTAAGAGTTGTTTGGACATTACATTGTTTCCAAATGTTTTATATAAATAATATATATTATACATAAATATTATTATGGGTTATAAATAAAACAGCAATGGGCAACTTTGCTTGAAAGTTATACTTTAGAAGATGGGAACACAGAAGTATTTTAAGCCATGAATTGGTGATACCATGTATGGCATGGAGATGAAGAGACTGTTTTGAAGGAGGATAAAAAGTGCCAAGGATATTATTTCAGAGCCTAGAGCAAGAATTCAGGTAAGACAGTATAAGTGCTCATGTATCTTAACTTTCTGACTTCCCACAAAATTGGGGTGGGTTGGGGGGGGAGAGTCAGAGGTAGTTGAAAGATGAAAATATCTGTTATTAGCTTTTGTTCTAAATTTATAGTAACAGGCTCCCTGAACAAACTTTGTCTCTCAGCAGTAAATACCAGCAGGAGAGGTCTGAAGTGATGAGACAAGCATGAAAACACACACACACATACACACACACACACACACATGTATATATTACATGTAAACCTCATATGTATGGTTTTGGTATATGTAAATTCATAAGAATTATAAAGTTGTCAAAGGAGGATGTATATAAAGAAGAGAAGTGGTCCAAAGACTTAAATTGGGGAGATGAAGGGGCAGATAAGGAGCAATTAGTGAGACAGGAAGAACACCAGGAATATATAATGTTATGAAAATCAGGAAAATAAAGTATTCCAAAGAGAAAGAAATTACTAACTTTGTCAAAACCATTGGCTCAGAAAATTTGAGGAAGAGAGTTTTTCAAAAACTTAAATGAATGTTGTTAAATAATTCCAAATTTGAAGACCCTAATGAGGAGAACAATAGTGTTCAGGATAAATGAAAAATTGGTCTTAACAGCTATTTTTCCTTCTTTCCTCATTTTTACCTTACAGTTTATTTGGAAATTCAGCAAATTTATCGACTATGATATTATGACTGTTTATTTAAAGTGTCAGTACTGAGACCTGCCAAGTAATCTCATGGTCCCCCACCTATAAAATGTTGATAATAACACTTGCCACTTAGGATTATTTGATAGAGTGTTGGCAAAGAAATTTGGGGATAAAATACTCCAGGCAGGCATAACATGTTATCATTATGCTCAACACTGTCTCTTTCCTAGTAGGAGATTGCTTAAGTAATTTCTCAGCTACCCTAGAGTTTTGACAGGGGCTTCGGGAGGGCAAGTTCTATTCTCCTGCTCTCTGGTAGAGTGTGATAACTGCTAACCTTGCCAATGAGGCAGAAAGAGCTGAAGCCAGTGCATCTTCACCTCCTTGGAGGGCTCAAAACATGGCAAGGCACATGACTGCTTGGCATTCAATGAGTGGAGGGGTCTGAACAGAGCCTTTTGTGAAGACCGAAAAACAGAATCAAAAAAGTCCAAAAGGATCTTAGAAGCAATGGTAGCCCATAAATTTCAAGACAAATCTAAGGATGCAGTAAGCTGGGCAAAGAATGCCAGATCTGCACTTATTTATTCTGCTGCAACCACCGTCTCCATGCAAAAGTTATTTCTCAAAATTACCACCAAACATAATGGAGCTATATGACCATCATTGTGTAAGTAAAGAGAAAAATAAGTAAGCCACCTGAATATTATTGACTAAACTATTATTTTTGGTTTAACTATGGCTTTTCAGGAAAAGATGTGCTTTGAATATCTAAGTTTTATTCTGATTGTTTTATGGATTTCAAGAGAGAAATATGAAAGAGAATGATAAGTTAATAGATGTATTGGTTTATTCAAAAAATGAAACAACATTTAAAAACTACATTAGAAGCCTTATTAATTGATCACTAAAATATTTTTTGCAAGGTGCTGAGGAAAAAAACACAACATATTTTCTCCAAAATCCACAAGGGCATCATCTACCACCTTGCTGCCAGATAAAGCTGAGTGTCAGGAGAGCTAAACATCTGGGTAGCAGTTAGATAAAAATATCTGGGATGCCACCACCATATGTTGCAACAAAATGGCCAGCTCCATTTATCCAGGCTTTGTTTGTGCTTTATATTAATGGACCCAGTCAGGATAACCAGGCAGTCAACTAGCAGCATATGCTGCTCAGCCTGTGGGTGCCTTGATTCCATCTATAGAGGCAGTGCATGGGTAGACATTTCCCATCTGCGCCCAACCACCTAAGCTGTGACAGCACCAGACACTTGTTCAAACTCCTGGATGCTGAGACATTCACTTTACCTGCTTAACAAGCATAAGCCTTCTGAATTGATACTGATGTTTTTGAGAGAGTTCAGAAGAAAAGATGGAGGGGCAATGGGAAGATTGTGTGTAGTGTTTTATTCTATCTGCATTGATTTATTACACATTACTCAATTCAACCTTCCTAATGGCTCCCAAATACTTAGAGGACAAAGTCTAAATCTTCAATGTAAAGGCCATGGTGAGGATACTGGATTCTCCTTTGAAAGAAATGGGAAATGATTAGAGGGATCTGAGCAGAGACACAGGCTCTCGCTTACAATCTGTAAAGATCGCTGTGGTTGCTAAATGGAAAAATAGATTGTAGGAGCAGAAATAGTGAGAACAGATAATAGGTATCAGCAATTATAATATATATAAGCAACACAAGTAGGCAATGGTTAACCCAACCACTGTCCTGTTTGATACCACTTAGTGTGAGGACACTGTGGGAATGAGGAGATTGAAATGGGAGAGCAGGCAAGAAAATGTCCAAAGATTCATATGTATTTTGGCTTCTCCTTGCTCATTTACCATTACCTCTCTCTGTTCCCCAGCATTAGTTACAAATAGATGAGTTTATTCACTGCTTCCTTTACCCTAAACATACCAAGCTCATCCCTATACCCAGAATTTGTTCCTTTTTCTTCCCAAATGAAAATCTTTTCTTCTGCCTAATTAAAATATATCTATCTTTAATTGTCCAACTCAAGCCCTGCTACCTAAAGAAAAGTTTATCTCTCTACTACACCTTTGGAATATCTGCAGATCATAATTACATTCATACTTTGTGTATTGGCCCCTAAATATTAAATGGTTATTGTATTCCAGGCTCTACTGTCAACATGGACAAGAATTTGATATTCTCCTGTATTCAAGAGACTAAAGGATAATGATTAAGCAAAAACAGAAAGCTCTGGGAAGCCCCTGGGAGGGCTTTCAGATAGCTTGAGGCATTCATTCCTTCTTTCATTCAACTTTTAATAAGAGTGTATAAGGACAATAGGGATTTAAAGGCACATGAAACATGGGTCCTATTCCCAAGGAGTGTCAGTCTGAGGAAGTAGAAGTGTGGTCTGAGGAACAAAGATGACCTTTTTGGCTAGAGAGGAAGCAAGGCCTACTAGAAAATGCCCCAGTGCAGATATACGGGGATAGTAAGAGTTAGACACACAGTATCTGTCAAACTGGCATCTCTCTTGTCTTGCTTTTAGACCTGGTTTGTATGCCCAGGAGGGGAGGCTCAAACCCCAATGCTCCGTGGCTACATAGTGGAATTACAGACTGAACACATGTCTGAGATGAGCCTTCAATGCTTGAATGAGAAGAGACTGAGATGCCGTCTGCCAGAGGCAGCCCAGACTCTAACACACTGGCTGAGCTGGAGACAGTGGCAGCAGAAACTTCAGAGTGTTAGACCCCAGCACGATGAAGAATAGCTCTGTCAGCAAATGTTCTGCTGAGGGCTTCCGCTGCAGCTGAGTTCCCAGCTGAGGCTGTCGAGTTTTGGCTGCCCAGCGCCAGAGGAAGTAAGTACTCACTGTTAGAAAGCCTCACTGAGCCACTACGAGGGATATAAATGAAGGGAAAAAGGTTGAGATCTTCAAGGCTAGAGGAAATTCGGGTTCTGTAGTTCTAGAGGTCAGGGTCAGGCTGCCCTCTTTTACCCACGCCATTCAAGAATGAGCAGCTGCTATGGCTAGGAGGCAGTTTTTTTTGTTTGTTTTTTGTTGGGTTTACCTTTTCTGATAGTTTTTGATTTCTAAAAACCATATCAAATAATATTTTCTCAATTAATAATGCAAACACTGTGAGTGGGTGCTTATCATCCAAGGATCTTTCTTTCTTTCCTACTAAACGAAGTGACCCAAGGCAAGGATTAGGTTAAATTGCATAACTGTTTCATGTAGTCACATTGTAATCATAGATCCCACTACCTTTCCCTACTGTCTATTTTCCACAGAGAAGACATGGCAATCCTTGTAATATCAGAGTCTGTTTCTCCTCCACTCAGAATATTCCAGTGACTTACCATTTCCTTCCTAATATAAGGCAAAGCCTGACACAGTGGCCTCCAAGGCCCCACACTCACCAGGCTTCACTGCATCTTGACCTTACCTCTGGCTACTGTCGCTTTAGGTCACTCTGATCCTCCTAATGCAATGGCTCGCCTGCCATTTATTAAATCTAGGCATTGTCCCACTTCAGGCACTAGTATGCACTTCCTCAAACTGTCCCCAAAGCTCACTCTCTCATGTTCTGCAAGCATTTTCTCAGATGTCACTTTTTCAGTAATTCCTTCTTTAACCATCCTTAAAAAACAAAACCAAAAACAACTACAACCGCCATCCTCCCAAAACAAATTCTTGCCATTTTTTTCCTTTCCTTTATTCTTCCCCAAATTCATGCAGTTTGTTCTTCTAGTGTTATTTCCTCAGCCATCCAGTTCTATCTACTAGAATTTGGGCTCCAGGGGGACAGAGAAATTTGTCTTTTTATTCACTGTGCTGTCCTCAATGTCAAGAACACAACCTGGCTAATTATGGGCACACCGTAAGCAAATAAGCAAAATTGAATAAGCAAACAGACATCTTGTTGATCTAATTGGATTGGAAGAATACTGTGGAAGGTAAGGAAAATATTTTATATATTTTTGTGTGCTTCACAGTGCTTCACATGGAGACAGATACAGACCCACAATACTGCATATATTCCTTGCTGAACCAGGCAATGTTCTTAAACCAATGTCCTAACCACACATAATTTTTCAAATAAAAAAGAATCTGACATTTTCTTATTTTATTTTTTCTAAGGCCGTACTAATAATCAAAGTAAATATCTGCTTTTTAGTAACTTTTATCCATACACTTTGGAAATCAAATTGAGATCAAAATGATACTAGTTCTTCAAACCTCAGAGTTATTGTATATGTTGCTACCTTTTTGTTGATATGCCTTAAAGAGCTAGGGAACTGAAAACAACAAAGTGGTGAAGGCATACAGAATACTCTTGGTATGGGGCTCCCTAGTCTACTGGTTTCTAAATTAATAACATAAGGGAATTAGGCTCAGAATTAAATAATAATTATCAAGTTCCAACCAGGAGTATTAGAGCCTGTTGTGTGCATTATTTCATTTATCCTTGCAATACTTCTGCAAAGTTGCTACTATTAACAACATTTACAAATACAATAACAAATCTGTAAGAATCAATAACTATTAGATATGTGGTAGAGCCTCAACTAGCAGCCCATTAGACCAGGGGTTGACAAGCTATGGCTACAGGCCAAATATGGCCTGCTACCTGTTATTAAAAAATATGTATATATATATTTGAACATAAGCACATCCATTTGCCCTGTGTAACTGATGGCTGCTGCTTTAGCATTACAATGACAGAATTGAATAGTTGCAACAGAGACTCTCTGGTCTGCAAAGCTGAAATTATTTGCTTCATGGTTCTTTACAGAAAACTGTTTCCAAACCCCATACTAGATTGTAAGTTGCACAAGGGAAGAGATGTTGTCTATTGTATTCTCTGCTGCTTCCCCAGCATGCAGAACATTGCCTGGCATAGAAGAACTGCAGAGTAATTTTTTTAAATGAATGAATCAACAACCCCAGATCTGTGTGATTCTAAATCACAAAGTCTTCACCTTAATCTTGTTTTCTCCTTATGCATTTTGTTTTCAAAGTTACAAACTGGTTTTCTATAAAGAT
>NW_011888812.1:5330586-5343124 GCF_000151845.1 Pteropus vampyrus
TGCCCTGTGTAACTGATGGCTGCTGCTTTAGCATTACAATGACAGAATTGAATAGTTGCAACAGAGACTCTCTGGTCTGCAAAGCTGAAATTATTTGCTTCATGGTTCTTTACAGAAAACTGTTTCCAAACCCCATACTAGATTGTAAGTTGCACAAGGGAAGAGATGTTGTCTATTGTATTCTCTGCTGCTTCCCCAGCATGCAGAACATTGCCTGGCATAGAAGAACTGCAGAGTAATTTTTTTAAATGAATGAATCAACAACCCCAGATCTGTGTGATTCTAAATCACAAAGTCTTCACCTTAATCTTGTTTTCTCCTTATGCATTTTGTTTTCAAAGTTACAAACTGGTTTTCTATAAAGATCTGCTTAAACAAAAATCCCATCAAAATTAGAAGGAACTTACCACCAAAATATAATTAAAGTAGACCAGCTATATGGATTCTCCATCTTCAACCCCAATCCTGTTACTAATTAACAAAAGTCCAGGATAATGTTCCATCTTTGGTGAATTTCTCACTCCCTCACACCTTTAAAATCCTACTGTGCTCTTGAAAAGTAACTTGAAAGACATGGAGAGATATCCATGTTCATTTTCTATTGATGATATCCTAATCCACCTGCTTCACTTTTCAAGTGATAAAATAATTTTCTATTGAGGGGTATTATTTATTCATGCAGAGTAATAAAGATATTAATAAATGGTGATTATGTTATAGCTCTTGCTGTGATCTGAAAATCCAGCTGTGTTCTCTCCACCTTCTTTATAGCTAAAAATAATGGATGCTGTACAACTCA
The DNA here is from genome assembly GCF_000151845.1 of Pteropus vampyrus. Lineage (NCBI taxonomy): Eukaryota > Metazoa > Chordata > Mammalia > Chiroptera > Pteropodidae > Pteropus > Pteropus vampyrus. Next base: position 5,331,386 of record NW_011888812.1, read on the forward strand.
GCCAACAGTTCTGCTGATGAAACACCAGGCTGATGGGGAGTCTGTTCCTCTTGTGCACAGCTGCAATCTCTTAGCCAGTAGAGTTTTTTTTTTTTTTTAATTGTTTTTTGTTTGTTTGTTTTGATTAGCACAGCACATAGATAAAATAGGTTTGCTCAGATTTTGGTTGAACAAGGTGATTTTTTTGACTTCATGTTCAAGTTACTAAATCCACTATTTCTTAAGCTTTATTGAAACGGCCTGCCCACCAAAGGTCATGTCAAAGAAAGTCAGCAGGGTTCCATCTGATAATATCTGAAGTTTTCAAAGACACTATAGCAGAAGCTGTTGTTTTCATTAGCACAATATCCAGCCGTCCTCCTCCTGGAAATAGCACTTCTGCTTTTACTGCAGAAGCAATCCTCCTCCACTCTAGGTCATTTTGTTGGGTTTGATGTGAGAATATAAGCTCCAGGAATCAGTCCCTTGTCCAGTTGTCATCAATCATGCAATGCCATTTCTTTATATCTGTAGTGACTGATTCAAGATAAACACATGACCCAGGTTAGGCCATTGAATGTCAGGTCTTAGACATTTGCTCAACAGCCACTCCTTGGGTGGCAAAGTTGGAATAACTCTGTAGTTGTTCATATTCATTTTGAAAATTCAAGGGGAAGATACCGCTTGAGTTTGGAGCCAACTCAGAGAAGAACTGTTCCAAAAGATTAGGAAAGTAAAAGGGTTCTTTCTGGTAACCTAGTCTGTGTGGCTAGAACTAAGAGTGCCTGAAGATTTTGCCCTAGACTATTTATGTGATGCAATAAACTCTCTCTCTCTTTTCTTTTTTTTTTTTTTTTTTGTTTATGGCAGGTGGGGCTGAGTTTCTATCATTTGTAACCCAAAAATATCTTGACTGATTTAGAAAACAAACTCATATGAGGATTTGTCTTTCAGGAAAGTTCAAATGTTTAAAAAGGGTATCATATGAGAATTGAGCAAGAACTAATTTTGAGACAGAAAGCCTGAATTCAAAATTGCATCCTTGTAATTATCTGAGTCTTATCGAACTTATCTGTGAGAAGGCTATAATAATATCTTCCCCAACTATGTTACAGGGTGTTGTAAAGACCAACTGAGACAATGAATGTACAAATTTTGCAAAAATCAAAGATGTGTAAAAGTAATGATAGATCAATCTTATTTAAAAATACAGAGGCTCATTGTGTTTCATAAAAAGATAAATGATCTAATACCTCTTTATTGGAAGAATCATTTAAAAAATACAAAGTGTCTCATTCTGAAGTTATTGAGTGTATGAATTTGACTCCTGTCATGACTTCTTAGGGAAGTTTTGTGGCAATGGCAAAGAAAGCTGGAAAAATATCAAATGTTGGTTCCAAGTGAGAACATAATTTATTTATTCTTTCAGTAATAATTTTGAGCACCAACTACCAAGTCAGGTACTGAAAAAGACCCCAGTGAGTTAGACAGCAGAAATACTCCAGGTGCAGGTAGAGATAGGCCAATACATATATAATCGAAATGTGATCATATAAATGCTATGTTAGAGATATGAATCGAATACTGTAAAAGCAGTAAGAAAAACATCACTACCAAAGCTTAAAGGTAACTGGAAAAAGTTTCAGTAAAATCTTGACCTTTAAGCTCTGTCGCAAGGGAAAAAATACAGCACTCTGGGGAAACAGAATTGAAGGATATTCTGTAAATTTTAGACCTAAAGGTGACTGTGGAGATCAAATAACCTTTGAGCAACAGATAAGATACTAAAATTTATTGAGAACATTTGTATTTCAATATCAATTCTACTGATAACTCACCATGTGACCTTGCTAAGGCTTCCTCATTTCTTCTGTCTTACATCTCACTTTAGATAGGATGGGGATTAGGTGATCATTAGAATATTTTCCAGCTCAAAAAGCCTATGCTGTATGTCTGAAACACCATTTAATAGATACAAAATTCTGCGATCTAAAAAAGTAACTTGCTCAAAGAATGGATATGAATGTAGAAGACAAAAACAAAATGGCTCTGGTCATAAATTCGAATATAAAATTGCTATACATGTTCAAAGTTATTCTATTTGGAATTAATTTCTTGTTACATGTTTGATTTCTTTATAGATATTTTTGTGAGTGTCAGCCTGACACACACAAGAAGGGTTGGTCCATCTGGGTGAGCAATCAGGCATCTGGCTGTAGTCTGTACTTGGTGTACTTTTACAGACCCAAGAAAGAACAGCAATGGCCTGCTGTACCAGGAAATTATACCTTCGTATTTTGGCACCAAAAGAATTGTGTAGTTGGGAAAGAGCACACAACTGTGACAAGAAACAGGATATCACCTAGAATCTGTCCCTATAGAGAAGCTATTGTTACTATTGGGAACACAGATCATAAGTAAATTACTGTTTCTGATAATAAGTGTTAGACTTTTGAACAGGCAAATTCGTATACCACTTTGTTTTGTCTTGCAGAATAATGTCACAAATGAGACTCATATTCTAGTTATTTATATGTCTCCTGGGAAATGTTCTAAAAATGGGCATCAGCACTTACACAGTCAGATTCCCCAATATGTCAGAAACTCCTCATACATTCACCTCTTCCAATGGCCAGTTGGCCATTCTCATTAGAGCACCCCGAGGAGACAGAGAAGTTTTAACGTAGCAGCTCATTATCAGTCAGTGGTAACTCACTAAATGTCAAATTGCAGTGTTACCATTTTATTCTTAGTGAATACTTATGATATGTATAGTGCTAAGGTAACAAAAAATAGCAGAAAAAGAAAAACTGCATTCTAGCACAGTGTTCTGCTAATCATCTTTTCAATGTCAGTCACATTTTGGGAGTAAGTATATTCTGTGCTTTATTAACCCCCCTTCACCGTTTAAATGGTATATTGGTATTTGATCATTTAAAAAATATATAATATACAAAAACTTGTCATTTTATATTTTATAGAATTTATATTATAAAAGAGTTAGTCTACTAATGAAAATTTTCAGCCAAATTCCATTCAGGTCAACAAATTCTGCTTAAAGCCTTAAGGTGGAAAAATCATTTAGGTAGGCCTTATAGGAGATAAAGAGATAATATATTTGTTGAGTGTGCCAGGTACTGTTGATACACTTTATATTAATTAATCTAGTTGTCCCATCAAGGCCACAAAGTAGGTAGTATCATTAATCTATTTTTTCAGGTGAGAAAACTGAAGAACAAAGGAGTTACATAAATTTATCAAAATACAATAGTAAGTGATAGGCCCCAGAATCAACCCAGGCAGGCTAATACCCGATCCTGTTCTCCTAAGCCCTGTCTTGACATTTTCAATTATTAATGTTATAATGATTTTAGAGTGAGAAAAGTCAGGATGGTCTCACCTAATGATTTCTCAAGTATTTTCTGTTATATAGGTATGTTATTTAACTGAATTGAAGTAGTCTTAACCAAAATCAGTTATATAGATGATAAGAATGAAAACAAAACCTGAAAAAAGAGAAAAGAGTGCATTCATACTATCACTTTTTCTAGCTTTTTGTTTACTTGCATGTGTTTTATTTGTTTTTAAGTGGATTTATTTATCTGGATTAAATTCTCTGAGTTCAAAGGATTATTGCTAGTATTCACTTAACTTTGACTCAACAAATCGGAGGCTTATTGTTTGTTTCTATATATTTTTATCAATCGTAAACAAAAGAAAGTCACATATAGCTTGAGAAACAACCATTAAGTACTAAAGGTGAGACTCAGGAAAATTGTGTTACTTGGAAAGTAAGCAATAAGAGCTGAAACTTTGGTTAATTTTCCCATCTGAGCAAAGCTTTCTGCCTCCAAGTGATGGCTTCTGTGTGGATTTCAGCCCTATCACATGTGGAGAAGGTGAATCCATCTTGGTGGTTTTGCTGGATGAGCTTGCCTGCCAAAGATCCACACTGGGACAAATGCATCCCGCTTCTACCAGGTCCTACTGAAGTGATTGGAATGCTTCTAGAGAAATCCACAAGAGACTTGAAACATTTTAAAGTTTCAAAGCTTTTGGTCTTATCTTCCTCCCATCTTAGGCATTCAGCTCTAACTGTTCCAAATTTTGGAGTGGGTCTTTATGTTTGATTTTTTTTGCTACTCACTTAACTGAAAAAGCGAAAAACAACAAACAACAACAACAACAACCACTACCAAATAAAGAAAAAAAAAGTCGAGGCCCTTTGGATCTCTAGAAGAAAGCAGCCCTTTTTACAACAAAATAAACAGGAACATGTTTGTTTTGTTTGTTTTGTTTTGTTTTGTTTTCAACTCCCAATTACTACCATGGAGTAAAAAAAAGTCTTAAACATGGATTTTTAGGTTTACTTAATCGAAGCCCTTTCTTTTAAAGACAGAGAAAGCTGAGGCCCCAAACATTAAAGAAATTGGCCAGTCATTTGTTTAGTTAACAGTAGAATCAAGTTTTGACAACTTCTTAGCTAGTTGCTTATGATTTGCAATTATGTCTCTGCTTCTATGAACACATACTCCATTCCAGGTACAGATGGGGAATAACACCTTTGGCTAGTATAACTTTGATACTTTTATTATTTTTGTAATGGCATCCCTAGTGAAAAGGGACCTGCACTATCTTGAAATTATGTTTTGAGCAAAAATATAGTAGGTGCTCTTGAGAGGGAGCAAAACAGCAATGAAATTCAATGAGAGCTAATTATCAGGAGAAATGTATTCTCATCTAAAGGAAAAACTCTCAGAATTCAACCTGAGGGACATGAAGATGAAATTCAAGTTTAATTTCTACTTTGGCAGTTACCTTGGGTCCTCATAAACTCTGGATATTTACCTTTAGAAGACCATCTTTTGAGACGGGGTAATACTTTTTAAATTTTTCATTAATTGTATTCATCATCAGGAGTAAAATAACACCAAAAAATATATTATATTATAGTGAGCCTTTGTTATTATGTGTGTGTAGAGTAGGACAAATGTCACAGAGGAGATCCATTCCTAAAATATGTCCTTTTCTCCCCCAACTCTTCTTGTCTATATCTATGCTTGCTTAGTTAACGTATATGACTTTTATGCTCAGTAGCAATAAAGGACATGTATTGATTTAAATGAACTTCTAAGCCATAAATTTACATATATTGTTAAATAGTTTGGTTGTTCATTAGTATTAATTTGGTATCACTATAATACCAAAACCTGGAAAAGATATTCCAAGAAAAGAAAAATACAGATCAATATCCCTTAAAAATAAAGATGAATAAAGTTTGCAATTAAATACTAGGAAACCAAGCCTAGGAACAAATAAAAAGGTTAACCCCTACACATTATACAAAATGTCCAGAATAGGGAAATCTATAGAGAAAGAAAGTAGAGTAGGGGTTATGAAAAGCTGGAGTTTTGGTGGAGAATGACTGCTAATTGAGACAAAAATTTATTTGGGGGTGATGAAAGTGTTCTAAATTTAGATAGTGGTGTTGGTTTCACTACTATGTGAATATCCTAAAAACATTGAATTGAACATTTTAAACAAGTTTATTTAATGATATGTGAATTATATCTCAATAAAGATATTAAAATAATATAGCAGTAAAGAGTAAAGATTTCTAGTAGCATTTTTTTTTCTTCAAAGAACAGTGTTAGAAAGGAGTGTCTATGAGACTTATTGGCTCTCTAACATTTTTTTTCTTCTGACTTAAGTGTTTTCTTTGGAGAATATTTTCCTAGCATTTTACTAATATGATTATTAAAAAATTACTTGAGTTCTTTTTTGCTTAGATCAGTGAGTGAGTTGTCACTCACAGCTATAAGGTAGGTGTAATACTCCTGCATAACTTATAGTTAAAATACTATTTTAGATAAAACTTATTGACATCTCTATAATCTTGACATCCTCACTTTTGCTCTATTATCTTTCTTAATGTGAGAGTGCTGTACATTGAGTTTCAGGTACTTAATGTGAGGGAAATATTTCTCTTTTTCTTTCAGCACTTTTACTCTTGTATTTAGAGTGAGAACATTCATCATCTTGGAAGTGCTGAGAAGAGATTATTTGCTTCGCCCTATCCAACAACGAGCAATGTATCTGAAAGGTAAGTGAAATAACAAACGTGTGCAATTCAGCCTCTTCTTGGTTCTCCCTTTTGAACTAGCTTGATCTGACAATGTGTGCATTTTCTTTTGATCTTGAATGAATGTGTTAAACCCACCTAGGTCAGGACTTAACATTTGTCTTCTATATGCATATGTGAATATTCATCCCTCTCTAACCCCAGTGTAATAAAACAAACATTTCTCTTTTATCTTTCACATTACATACATATTTAGCAGATTTCTCCTTGGGCGAGCTGGTGCAAAAACTAGGCTTGAATATTGAGGTGAGGTAATTAAAATAAAAAATTCCATGTGTTTATTCCCCAATTTACCTTTTTCAATAGTAAAGCTGATATTTAATTACTATTTCAATTTTGAAATGATTCCCAGACTGGAGGGGTAAAATGTGATGTTATTCACTAACTCTCCTAAATGGGAACAGCATGGCAGAAATAACACAAAGCCTTGGGTGTATTGCTCATGGGAAAGGTCATCTGTCATGTGTATCACAACAATGAAAACAAAGAACAGCTGGCTTTAACCCATTGTCCACACTTGTAGAAAAGTAAGTTCCCTCCAAAATGACACCAGGGATAAGTTCATGCCCTAAAATACAACTTAGTCGGACCGCATGGGAAATATAATGTTCCTGAAGCCTACCTCCCACAATGGAATCGGGCTGAGTGTCATTTGAACAGCCTGGTTACCATCTTTGTAGAAAAAGAGGTATTCACTAGCTCCAGATGGAAACAAGCTGACATGCTGCTTCTGTGTCCATCCTCACTCCTAACTCTGTCCCTGCTCTCCAAGGATAGATATCCATCTGTCCAGAATTATTTAACTAGATTTCTGCCTGGAGGCAGGAAGCTGGGCAACATGACCAGACTTATGTAATAGTGCTTCTACCCTATTTATTTCAGTGTGATAGGTCTGAGATTCCCTAAGAGAGGAAGGGAAGGTAAAATGGGGAGAGATTGGGCCCTATTTCCCACGTACTTAATATTCCATGCTTGAATTGTTCATTTGTCCTTATTCTCTTTTCCCAAAGTCCTAATTTCATTTTATGCTCCCATGACAGAGAGAAAAAAAAGTCCATTCTATTACCTTTCCCGAGGCACATTCTCTTTTTGCAGACACTATTGCCTCTGGAATTCATCAAAACTTTGTGTGAGGCACTCCTTTAAATGTCCCTTTGCAACCCTTTGTATTGGTGACATTGGTACTCTCGCCTCAGACCTGTAATTGAAATAAATAGTGCAGAACTATATTCTGGGCATTTTTTTTTTTCCTCTCTGTGCTGGGCAACTCATTTTATCTGCGTATTTAAAATCACATGGAGATGAATATTAATGACTATATTAGTATGTAAAGGTGGCATTGAGATTGATGCATGGTGAATGCTCCAAACAGGAAGTGTGGAAAGCCTATATCTGCTAATTCTATGTTCTCAGTACTTAACTAGACACTGTATCTTTTGAGACCTACATCTTTTGCTTTTATTCTATTGGTCTATGACCTCCCTTCAGTTGAAATACTACCTGGGGAAAAATGTCTACCCGAATGAAGAAGAAACCAGTGTCCACCACCTATATTAATCATCCTAGACCTTCCTTAAGTGACGTATAAATCATCAACTAAGGATTATCAGAAATTTATGAAAAAAAAAAACATTAATGCTAAGGATAATTCTCCAGGTGAACAAACAATATAAACCCAGAAGGAAGTTTAATTTAAATGAATATTATCTTTATACATATTGTAGCAATTTATCACAAGAAATGGTGCTATTCTAAAAAGATATCCTGTGGATCCAAATTTTCATTATCACATGGTCTTCCTATTTTTGTCTTTTAACCTTTATACTAGTTTTATAGTTGGTTGATTCACTGCTTTCACTGCTTACTTTTGTCAGTGAGTTTTTTCTTTCCTATATTTTCTTATTCATATTACTGATCTTTCCTTTTCTGCTTAAAAAAGTTCCTTTAATTTTGTAATACTGGTGTAGTGGCAATTAACTACTTTATCATTTTCTTGTCTAGGAAATTATCTCTCTATCGATTCAATTCTAAATGCTAGTCTTGCTGAGTAGAGTAATATTGGTTGGAGGTCTTTACCTGTCATTACATTGAATATTTTGTGCCATTCCCTTCTGGCCTGCAAAGTTCTGTTGAGAAACCAGCTTTATCTGAATGGAATCCTGAACATGATTACCTAACTGGAGACATTAAAGACAAAAACCAAGGAAACCTTCCAGAATACAGAGCAAAAAGAAAAAAGTGATAGGAAATATGAAAGGCATTAATTCAGAAAAACTGTAGGTTTAGGGTCTCCATCTAAGTGGAGTTTCACAATAAGAGAACAGAGTCAACAGAGGGAAAGAAATAATAATAGTAGAAAATTTCCTCAAGATGAAGATTCTTTGTAATTAAAACTGAAATATTCTCTCCAGTGTCCAATAGTATCAATAAAAGCAAATCTGTACTCAGACTTCTGTCAGAGAAATATGAGTATTGTAAAGATAATTTTAAAAGCATTTAAAGAGAGTACCTGTAGAATTTAGGAGGAAAAGGAAAGGCTTTGTGGCCTTGTAAAAAAAATTTGATGAACTTAATTTTTTAAAAAGAAACTATGGCTACTAGTGGAAAGCAGTATGCCGCCTTCAAAGTTCAAAAAGTAATTTTGAATCTAAATTCCTAAATCTACCAATCAAAATAATATTTTAAAAAGCCAATGGCTCAGAATGTTGCACTTTTATGTACCTTTCTGAAATAGATGTTACTTGAAGATACACTACAGAAAATTTGAAAAAGAAATAAAAATCAAGCACAATGAAATAAATTACATGTTGATAGAGATGAAGCAGAAAACAATTGAGAATGTTATAAAAGAAAGTTGGAGAACTACAAAAAAATATCATTAAGGAGAAAATACGCCCCTTGCATAAGTATATAATTAAGAGATGAAAGAGTTTTAACTGGATGATAACTGCACACTTTCTTATTAAAAACAAAAACAAAAACAAAAACAAAAACAAAAACAAAAAAAACCGCACATGATCAATTTAGTATTGGCTGCTATCGGATTAAGGATCTTCAGGGCAGGGCACTGGAAGCATTTATCTTTGCATCTCAAGTACCTGAACATTTAGCATACATAAATATCCCTTAGGCATTTCTCAATTCAACTTTTCCAAATCAAATTTCCTCTCTCATGATATTTCCCTCAGGTACATTACATATCTGGCATGGGAAACTAAGAATGAAAGTTAACTTCAGTTCTTTTCTATTCTGCAACCAGAGAATCACAAAATTTTGTTACCCTTACCTTTTCAATGAAACTTCAATCCATAGAGAATTCTATCTCTATTACCCTAGCTTGGGCACTAATTATTAACCAAAAGAATATTCTAAGAGATCTTACCTATTTCCTCTTCCTGAGGGATCTCTCCTTTTAATTAAATCTATTATTTATATGCAAAGATTTGATTTTATAAAGTATAAAATAAAAAAAGAAAATTTTGTACTAAATTTTATTTTTGAAATCACTATTTTTTCTTGCAGTATACATTCTCCTTTTCTTCTACGGCAATATAATTCATAATTTTTACCTAGCTAATGACTGAGTAGAATAAAAATTACCTTTCTTTCATTTTTACAAATAGATGTAGCCATGTTTTGGCTAAAAGAGTATAAACAAAAGTGGTTGTGCAACTTTCATAAGATAACATTTAAAAGACAGAGAATACCCTCTGCTTTACTCCTTTCTGAGAGGTTGGAAGAGAGATATTATCTCTGAAATGTAAGCAACCATACAAGTTGTAGGCAGTACGTTGATGATGAAGAAGTTGGGTCCTTGATGATAGAAACCTCATTACTAGCCATGAGCTGTCTATGTGTATGTTCACTATAATATTTAAACCACTATAATATTTAAGCCATTATAATTCTAGGTTATCTGTCACTCATGTAAATATTTTACGCAAGCTAATATACCTGCCAAATAATATTAGACTTCAATCACCATCAAGGCTGTTCATAGTGTGTTTAAAACCTGTCTTCTAATATTGTACCCTACTACATTCTGCCACATAATATGCAATCTTTCCATGGCGATCATTTACCATTTTCTTCTCCTTTCTGTGATCCATGAAGTTTCTCTGTTCCCTCTGCCATCTTCTCCGCCCGCTTCCTCTCTGAGCCTTTGGTTTATCCATCATGCTCAGATCAGTATTCAATGAGTAAATTGAGTAAAAATAAAAGAGCTTTGCTAGTCTAAATTTTCTTCTTCTGTATATATAGATTTCAACAATCCACCAATAGATTAAAGTATATAGAGTTCCAAATCACTTTGAAAACCAAACAATCCCTATGGGATGTCAACTTCACTGAACCGTTTTTATATTATAATACATTCACATTTACTTGGCTTCAAAGAATAAAAAATAAGAGGTGAATTTACTTTCATGTTTTTGTTTGAGCATGCTATTACAATATTTCTTCCTAAGAGTTGTTATAGTTTATCGGTACGTTCTTTGGGAATTTAAAGGTAGAAAGATGAAAACAGCCTAGATAAGCAGACACACACACACACACTCATACACACACACGAATTCAGGTATGCAACATATAAATATTGTACCCTTCATAATAATGGTCTCTAGATTTGGAAATAGCAGCCATTGAATATTTTTGTGACCTTTCCTCTCCATATACATATATATAATCACTGACTTCTATTTTATAAGTGTTCTCTATTCAGTGTTTTAGGACTACCTTCCTTTTGGTATTGAGTCCAAATTCAAAATTTGGTGAATACATTCCAATTACATCTAATTTGGAAGCCGTATGAAATTTATGTTAAAGATCTATCACTTTCATTGGCGCTCGCTCGCGGCATCATTGTACTCCCTCTCATCTGCTGGAGCAGTGATTGTCAGCACTCAGGAATCTGTAAGGCAGCTTAAGGGTGTCCATCTCAATCGGGAGGAAATAACAAAAGGAAGCATTATGCTTCATTAAATGATATTACAGACACTGCCATGCTCTAATCTGTAATTGAAAATAATTTCAAAATCACACAAAGAATAGCCTCCTGCGAATTTTCTAACACCTTCAAATTCAGACCTAGTTTTAAGACATTTAATGATTGCAATATACGGTCAATCAATCCAAGCTAGAAAAACTGCCTTTTCCCATTTTTTGAGTTAGAGTAGATACATTAGAGACAAAGCAGAACCATCAAGAGAAGAAAAATGGTGACTCGCAAAGCTCACTTGGGAGTCAGAATTTGGGGAAAATTTTGTTGCTGCAGACTGATGTTCACTACACAAAGACTCACATCCAGGGGTCCCTGTTGTTGACACTACAGAGAAAGACCAGGCACCTGCATATGTGCTGACTACCCTCTCACCTCCTGAGTTGTTTGTGCCAGGTGACAGTTGAATCACATCCACGATGCAGCATGAAGTTTACATTATGCCTGCAAAGGTTATTGAGGATTGGAGACAGACAAAAGGCTTTAACTGTCTTTGGCTGACAATCAAGTTCCTTTCAGCAACGATGCACTTTTCACAGACGGAAAAAGCTAAGAAAAGAAAGCAGCAAGACAATTGCAGCAGTCATTTCAACAGTTGGAATATCTGGGGTGGTTTACTTCT
>NW_011888812.1:5343174-5351526 GCF_000151845.1 Pteropus vampyrus
AAATCACACAAAGAATAGCCTCCTGCGAATTTTCTAACACCTTCAAATTCAGACCTAGTTTTAAGACATTTAATGATTGCAATATACGGTCAATCAATCCAAGCTAGAAAAACTGCCTTTTCCCATTTTTTGAGTTAGAGTAGATACATTAGAGACAAAGCAGAACCATCAAGAAAAGAAAAATGGTGACTCGCAAAGCTCACTTGGGAGTCAGAATTTGGGGAAAATTTTGTTGCTGCAGACTGATGTTCACTACACAAAGACTCACATCCAGGGGTCCCTGTTGTTGACACTACAGAGAAAGACCAGGCACCTGCATGTGTGCTGACTACCCTCTCACCTCCTGAGTTGTTTGTGCCAGGTGACAGTTGAATCACATCCACGATGCAGCATGAAGTTTACATTATGCCTGCAAAGGTTATTGAGGATTGGAGACAGACAAAAGGCTTTAACTGTCTTTGGCTGACAATCAAGTTCCTTTCAGCAACGATGCACTTTTCACAGACGGAAAAAGCTAAGAAAAGAAAGCAGCAAGACAATTGCAGCAGTCATTTCAACAGTTGGAATATCTGGGGTGGTTTACTTCTCATCAGAAATTTCAATCCTACTTTCCTCCTGGATGTGGTCAGTCACCTCAATGGGACCAACTACGGTCACCTGAATCGCTTTTCATTCAATCTTATATAATTTGAGGAAATACTATACATCAGACACTGTACTACATGTTAACAGTATGTGGTTTCTCTAATATAAAAAACTATCCTCTGAAAGGAAGAGAGGAATAGGGCAAGGTTGGGGCAAAGAAATATTTATGCTTGAAATTAAAATCAGCTCATGATACTGACAAGAATTAAAATAAATAGTAATGATACTGGAAAACATTATGCCCACAGACAATAAAACGAAAGAGATGGAGAGACAGGGACTTCAGTGAAATTACTTTAGTACCCAGAGAAAAAATATCTTCACCAATTGAAAACATATTCTGGATGATTTGGATGGACTTTCTTATATCATTATACCTCATTCATCAACCAAAATTTAAAGAAAGTTCACAATCACACCATATTTTAAATGCATTGGCAATAAACTGAGGTAAGCGAGGATATGTTCACTAAAATCGTATCACATTTGAAGGATATAATAAAATAAAATATCCAGGGCTTTTGGATCATCAAAATGCATTAGAAAAGATGCTGCACAAGGGCAGGGACTTTGGCATTTTCACTTGCTATATCCCCAGGACCTAAAATACTATAGGACATATGTTAAAGGCTGAAGAGTGATGACTGACTGACTGACTGACTGACTGACTGACTGACTGACTGAAGAAAGCCTTGCTACAGAAACTATTGCAATGACGTACTTAATAAACCAAGTACATTTCATCAAAAAATGAAAAAAAATGGTAAGATAGCCTTATTTCCAATTCCATTCCACTGGCAGCAAACACAAATGCTGTTTCCAAACTAAATATACCTATGATAAACAGACTGTTCCAAAATGGTATTTCTGTAACTGCATGTTCAATATAAAACTTTTTCCCCTCTATGGATTGTACTTGTAAGCATAGATTCCCCCACCAAAAAATTTTATTGATGGCTAGTTTCTTGAGACTCCCTCAGGGTTACCCAGCTTGTTTGAGGGCACACTGTTTGTGGCATGTGGACTTTAACCCTGGCCAGTCTGGAACTGACTGCTGCCTTTCCTTTAACTGGTAGGATGAGGTCAATCACAGCCCTTTGCCTGACTGCCTAGCTTTGAATCTGAGCTCTTCCATTTACTAGCTGTGTGGCCTTGGCAAAATATGTCACTTCTCGGAGCCTTGGTTTCTTCATCTGTAAAATGGAGATAATAAAGGAAACTACTTCAAAAAGTTGCTGTGAGGATGAACTGAGTTAATGCAAGTAAAGTGCTTAGTATAGACTATATCTCTGGCATGTTGTCAGGGCTCGACAAAGAGAAAATTCCATTTACTTCCCAAAGCTGTAAGATGAGTCAATGAAATAACTCTTAATTTAAGCCATTATCTCAGTCTACAGCATCTAATACTTTCTCTAACTTGTACCCTTTTATTATATTATAACAGTCTTCCCCAAAATTTCTGTGTACAGTTTTATACGAGACTTCTATTAGGTGGACATTATTATTATTTTTTTTTAAATAAATAACAGGTAGGAAATCATGAATTGAAAGGTATCTATGAAATAAAGTAATCGTGAAGCCTAAATATTGGACATAGGTTCTATAATAAGTGTAGAAATAAACTTAAAACAGAAAAAAAATGAAAAAAAGAAGGAAAGAAGGAAGAAAGGAAGGAGGGAAGAAAAGAAGGGAGGAAAGAAAAAAAAGAAACACTGGGTAGACTGGGTCCTTTTGTTCTACATTTTTATAATATCTCTGAAAATTACTTAAATTCATATCAAATATCTATGATAAAGCAGTAAGGAGTAGGACAAAGAATGCTTTATGTAGTTTATATCGTAATTATTTGGGGACAATTGATGTGCAGATTTGCTTCTGAAGTTCAGAAACAGCAAATAATTTGGATGACTTGACGTTACCTAAATTAAAGTTATAGGGTTCAGGTTCTTTATTCTTTCCTTTAAAGAGATTACACGCAATGTTAAAACTAACATAAAGCTCTGACAAATATTAACAAATTAAATTTACCAAAATATTATTGAATACTAATTATGGGCTAGGCATTCTCCTCTGTAATCAGGGAAAAAAGAAAACAGGTACTAGGATTTCTGTCCTCGAAGAGTTCCTGAAGCGGGATGGGAGAAGAAATAAATATACACAAAATAAATATGTATTATCTAGTAAAAGGAATTTTTTTAACAAGATGACTTTATTTTACTAATCATTAAAATAGAGATGTGTTATCAAAGGTGAGTAGGATCTCATGCTATCAATATCAACTCAGATCTGGGAATAAGTCAAAGTAAAGAAAAAATTTGTATAACTCTGGCCAGATCTTTCAAGAATAGCCTTGCAATATTTCCCAATATATGTACTAGGAAAGCCTAGACCTTCAAAATGGTTGTTGAACTGTTACTTGAACAAATGCATTAGAACTACTGCATTCTATAACTCCTTTTAGAAATTTACATTCAGTTCATTAAAAGCAGTTTTTATTTTGTATCTTACTCTACTTCCTTTTTCCTTCTCCCCTCAAACAAGGTTCATTCATTTCAGTTTAAATCGCAATGCTTTCAAGTCATGGGCCTGGAAGTGTCATGTTTAATTTACCAAATGAATATATGATCATTTACATTTTCACACACTTGCTTTTGTTTGATGAGGCATGAATGTTTGACTTGGTTCACATGGGCTTCAATTTTCTTTCAAGGAAAAGATGCAGCCATGCTGCCATCGCTGAGGAGGGAATGCTGTGTGTCTTTCATAGAGAGACTGCCAGATTCCTAGAACCTTTTGACCTCTGTTTTGTGATTGGCTGTGAACTCTGACACATACAGCTTTTGTGAAGCTGGGTTGGGTAGTAGAGAGCTAGAAGTGAGACACTTGTATAAGAGGTGCAAAGTCTCACAGCAAGTTGGAAAGGCTTTTTTTCTCTTCTTCTATCTTAAAACCTCTCTCTTCCCCCTACTTTATTTTGTCATACTTCTATAACTGATTTCTTCTTTTTAAGCATTCTTGTTATTCAGAACCAGACTGAACTGCCTTGTCCACTACTGAGGGGATAAAGATTAGTTCATCTTTAATATATGCATCTTTATTTCATTAATACTAGTACGATGTTATTAACAAGTGGAAGCTCATAGCATAGCATAGTAAATATATATGAAGTGAGAAGAAAGAGAGGGAAGAATGAGCTTTTAGACCCTGGAAACCTAGGCAGTGGCCTGGATGCTATCTCTGTTGTAGTCCCCCCATTTAGGATGTGGTCTTCCTCGGGCTCAGTTTGTTTCAAGTATGAAGAGAATTGGATGTTTGCAAACATGCTCTTAAAGAGAAATGAGTAGAGTATTAGAGGAAAGTAAATACGAATAGACAGTAGTATAATAAGAAAGTCTGGCAGGATTCTAACTGTGCTGATATTGGTACAACATGCCCTGTGGAAAAGACAGAAGCAACAGAAAAGCCAGGCCAAGGTATGCTATATTACAATATAGATATATCTCCCTCCTGGTATATCACATCCAAAATCATTGTGTGTGTGTGTGTGTGTGTGTGTGTGTATTTTCTTTTAGAACATGATGGAGTTTTTAGAAAAGTAAAGGAATTCTCTAGAGGCTGATTTTGATAAGGATGTATAAATTTGGTGCTAAGCAAGCATTTGAGTGTACATTTGCACTAGAAGCATCTGCAGATCTTGATAGCTTAGATCCAGGTTTAATAGGCATTGAAATTGGAAGGAGATGTTTTATTCCTGCATTTTGTAGCCAACTTGTGTGCTAAATTCTTAGCATATGGTTAAACAAGTTGGGAACTGTATTAAAGTTCTCCAGTGAAACAGAATAGAATTTGACATGGGGTGGGGGTGGATAATGGGGGAGGGGGGACAGAGGGGGAGAGAGAGAGAGAGAGAGATTTGTTTTAAGGGACTGGCTCACGTAATTGCACAGGCTAGCAAGTCTGTAATCTGCAAGGAAGGTCAACAGGCTGGAAATTCTGGCAGGAGTTAATGTTATAGTCTTGAGTTTCACCTGAAGGCAGTCTGGAAACAGAATTTCTTCCCCCATGAGGGACCTCAGTATTTCTTCTTAAGTTCTTCACCTGATTGGATGAGGACAACCCACATTATGGAGGGTAACTTGGTTTACTCAAAGTCTGCTGATTTAAATTCAATCCCATCTAAAAAATATCTTCATAACAACATCTAAATTGGTGTCTGACCAAAAAACTGGGCACCATAGCCTAACCAGTTAACGGATAAAGTTAACTATCACAGGAAGTAATAGCCCAGATGTGTGTGTGTGTGTGTGCGTGTGTCTAATAAAATAGAGCTCTTTTTACCCATATGTTAATCATAAGCTATAGTGTATATGTATGCTTGACTGTATATATGGCTGTATTTGTCTATCTAATCTTCTGAAACAGATTTATTGATGTAGAAACATCCAAACCTGTGGAAAATTTTTAAGAGTTTATTTGTGTTCCAGTCAAGATGGCGGAGTACGTAAATGCTGTGCATGCCTCCTCTTGTGATCACATTAAAATTGCAACTAAATTATGAAACAATCAACCTAGAGAATGATCTAAAGACTAGCTGAACAAACTCCTATAATGGGATATAAAGAGAAGGCCACACCAAGACTGGTAGGGGATGTGGAGAAGCAAAACGAGCTGGTCCTACACCCATATATGATGGTTGAGCATTGGGATGGATCTTTCAGCTGCAGAGGTTCTCTTAGAGAAATGAAGGGCTCCAGCTCCACACTGGGGTTCCCCTTTACAGTGCCAGGAAAAGCAGTCATCACAAAATCTGGCTATGAAAATCAGCGGGGATTCTGACCATATGGGTGAATATGCTGGAAACACAAATGTCCCCTTAAAGGACTTAAACACAGACTCGATTGCTGGCACTCGCCCTGGATTCTGGTGGAGGGACAGAAGCTCAGGAGGTGCCAGAGACACACAGGAAAAAAATTGAGTTGTGTCAGGGTTGGAGGGTAAGCCATCATTGTCACTTTGTTGAATTCTCCTTCTGTGCAGCACAGAGGTAGGTATCATCTTGCCTGTGTTGAGCTCTTCTCCCACCCAATTCTAAATATACATTGCCCAGGTGAAAACTACTTGCTCCACCCCTAGTGACACCTTGTGACTCCATCTCACCCAAATGGCAAATTGCCAGTGGCGGTATTGTTGCTG
This sequence comes from Pteropus vampyrus, assembly GCF_000151845.1. Classification (NCBI taxonomy): domain Eukaryota; kingdom Metazoa; phylum Chordata; class Mammalia; order Chiroptera; family Pteropodidae; genus Pteropus; species Pteropus vampyrus. Next base: position 5,349,013 of record NW_011888812.1, read on the forward strand.
GGCAACCAACCCCACCCTTCGCTATCAGGTAGGGACTCCTTCAGCAGCAATCAACAGGCCTCCACTCCTGCACCTCTAGAGATACTTTCTTGGTGGGCAAGAAGCCTAGGACCAAGCTGCAGTATTTCTTGAACAAATCTGGAAGGTCTGTAGGCCCGAGGTTGGCACTGGCTGGCCTCGGTGTGATCTGAGAATTTTCCAAGTAGCCACCGGCTCAGCACTAGCAATTACTCTGAATCTATGCTAACCTGGGGAACAATACTTGCTCCACTCTGGTGACTTCCTGAGACCCTGCCTTATTCAACTCAAGTATTACCCAAGGTTCCTTTAGCTGCTGAGCCTTATAGTGCAGCTGGCAGTTACCCTCAGATCTACAGGAACCCTGGGCCTTTTGCTGAGCTGCCTCAAGCCTAGTACTGGTGTCAGATGGCCTCTGTTTACTGCGTGGCATCTCCCGCATTCCACCAGGCCCAGAAATGGCAGAGACCAACCATGGATAGCTTTGTAGCTCCTACCAGGTAGCCCCCAGCCAGTAGCAGGCAGCGGCTGACCTTGGCCTATTCTGGAGTCCCTCCCAAGGAGCTCTAGAGCCATCACACCTGGAGGCTGATATTGGACCATAACAGAGTACCACCTGATTTGCCCCACAAGAAGCATACCAAAAGGGTGGACTCAACAGCCACGTGAACCCAAGAGGCAAATCTCATTCCATCCTGTGAGCCCCCACACAGCAGCATATACACTGTGAGTATGGCTAATCTTCACAGTCTGTCTGAGAGTCAATGCCACCTACTGATGTGCCAATAGCAATCAAAGATCAACTACAACAGAAGGGCACACACAACCCACAGAAGGGACACTCCTAGAACACTGGTGTAAGAGATCAGGGAAACTGTGCAACTGGGCTGCACAGGACACCTGCCACATAAGGCCACCTGGCTAAAACTGGGAGACATAGCAGAACTATCTAATACACAGAAACAAACACAGCGAGGCAGCCGAAATGAGAAAACAAAGAAACATGTCTCTAATGAAAAACAGAAGGAAACTCCAGAAAAATAACTAAATGAAATGAAGGCGAGCAATCTACCAGATAGAGTTCAAAACACTAGTTATAAGGATGCTCAATGAACTTAGACGAAGAGTAGATGATCTCAGTGAGAAATTCAACAAAGAGATAGAAAGCTTAAAAAAGACAAACATAGAAATAAAAGAACTAGTCAGAAATGAAGAATACAATAGCAAATGAAGAATACACTAGAAGGAATCAATAGTAGATTAGATGAAGCATAGGATACAATCAGCAATTTGGTAGATAAGGTAGCAGAAAACACCTAATCAAAACATAATTAAAATGGTAAAAGTTAAAGACAAAGAGACTCTTAAAAGCAGCAAGAGAAAGGCAGCTAGTTACAAGGGTATTCCTATTAATATGTCAGCTGATTTCTCAATAGAAACTTTGCAACCCAGAAGGAATTTGAACAACATATTCAAAGTAATGAAAAGCAAGGACCTAAAACCAAGACTACTCAGCAAATTGAAGGTGAGATAAAGGCTTCCTAGACAGGAAACGGCTGAAGAAATTCACCACCACCAAACTAGGATTACAAGAAATGTTGAAGAGACTTCTTTAAAAGAAGAAGGGGAAGTAAACATTTATGCACCCAAACATAGGAGCACTGAAATATATAAAGCAAATATTTACTGACTTAGAGAGATTGACAGTAATACAGTAATAGTAGGTGATTTTAATATCCCATTGACATCAATGGACAGATCTTCTAGACAGAAAATCAACAAGGAAATAGTAGCCTTAAATGACTCAATGGACCAGATGGATTTAATTGATATTTTCAAAGCATTTTACCCCAAAGCAGTAGAATTTACATTCTTCTCAAGTGTACATGGAATATTTTCCAAGATAGACCACATGTTAGGCCACTAAACAAGTCTCAGTAAATTTAAGAAGATTGAAATCACATAAATCATCTTCTCAGACTACAATAATATGAAAGTAGAAATCAACTACAAGAAAAAAAAATACACAAACACATGGAGGCTAAACAAGGTACTAAACAATGAATGGATTAAAAATGAGATTAAGAAAAAAATCAAGATCCCTTGAGACAAATGAAATGTAAATATAATGACCCAAAATCCATGGGACATAGTAAAAGCAGTCCTAAGAGAGAAATATATAGCAATACAGGCCTACCTCAAGAAACAAGAAAAATCTCAAATAATTTAACTTTACACCTAAAGGAACCAGAAAAAGAACAGCAAGCAAAATCCAAAAGGAGTAGAAGAAATAATAAAGAATCAGTGCAGAAATAAATGAAATAAAATCTAAAAAAATACAAAAGATCAATGAAACTAAAGATAAAGAAAATTAATAAACCTTCAACCAGACTCATCAAGCAAAAAAGAGAGGACCCAAATAAATAAAATCGGAAATGAAAGAAAAGTGATAGCTGACTCTGTAGAAATACAAAGGATTATAAGAAAATGCTACAA
>NW_011888812.1:5352073-5354549 GCF_000151845.1 Pteropus vampyrus
AGATCAGAAACAAGACAAGGATGTCCACTTTCACCACTTTTATTTAACATAACATTTGAAAGTCCTACCTAGCCACCCTAAGGAAAGCATCAGACAAGAAAAAGAAATAAAAGTCATCTAAATTGGAAAGGAAGAAGTAAAACTGTCATTATTTCCAGATGACATGATACTATATATAGTGAACCCTAAAGACTTTACCAAAAACTATTAGAACTGATAAATGAATTTAGTAATGTAGCAGGATACAAAATGAATATCTGGAAATCAGTTTCATTTTTTTATACTAATAATGAACTATTGGAAAGAGAAATTAAGAAAACAATTTCATTTACAATTTATTGGCAAAAAATACCTAGGAATAAATTGAACCAAGGAGTTAAAAAACATGTACTTGAAAAATTATAAGTCTTTGAAAAAGATACAAGTAAATTAAAGCATATACTATGCTCATAGATAGAAAGAATTAGTATCGTTAAAATGTCTATACTCCTCAAAGCAATCTACAGATTCCATGCAGTCCCTATCAAAATACCAATAGCATTTTTCACAGAACTAATACAAATAAGCCTAAAATTTATATGGACCTATGTAGACCCAGAACAGCTATGGTAATCTTGAAAAAGAAGAACAAATTTGGAGGTATCATGCTAACTAATATCAAACTATACTACAAACCTATAGTAATCAAAATAGCATAATACTGGCAGAAAAACAGACACATATATCAATGTAACAGAATGGAAATCCCAGAAATAAATCCATGCCTATATAGTCATTTAATCTATGACAAAGAAGGCAAGAATATACAACGAGGTAAAGACAGTCTGTTTAATAAATGGTGTGGGAAAACTAGACAGATACATGCAAAAAAAAAAAAAAAAGAACCTGGACCACCTTCTTACACCATATACAAGAATAAAGTCTAAATGGATTAAAGACTTAAATTTAAGACCTCAAACCATAAAATTCATAGAAGAAAACATAGGCAGTAAGCTCTTTGACATTGTTCTTAATAATATTTTTTCCGATATATGTCCTCAGGCAAGGGAGACAAAAGATAAAATAAACAAATGGGACTACATCAAACTAAAAAGATTTTGCACAGCAAAAGAAACCATCAATGAAATGAAAAGACAACCTACTGAATAGGAGAAGATATTTGCCAATGATGCATCTGATAAGGGGTTAATTTCCAAAATTTATGAAGAACTCATACAACTCAATACCAAAAAAACAAAAGATCCAATTAAAAATGGGCAAAGAACCTGAATAGACATTTCTTCAAAGAGGACATATAAATCCCAACTGACATATGAAAATATGCTCAATATTACCAATCAGAGAAATGTAAATTAAAGCCACAATGAGATATTACCTTACACCTATCAAAATGGCTATCATCAATAAATCAAATAACAAGTGCTGGTGAGGATATGGAGAAAAGGGAACACTCCTGCACTATTGGTGGGATTGCAAATTGGTGCAACCACAATAGAAAGCGATTTAGAGGTTCCTTAAAAAATTAAAAATAGAATTACCATATGACCCGGCAATCACATTTCTTTGTATTTATCAAGTGAAAACTAAAACATTATTTCCAAAATATATTTACAACCCTGTGTTTACTGCAGTAGTATTTACAATAGCCAGGATATGGAAGCAATCTAGGTGCCCATCAGCTGATGACTGGATAAAGAAGTTGTGGTACATATGCACAATGAAATATTACTCAGCCATAAAAAATGAAATTTTAACATTTGCAACAACATGGATGGACCTAGAGGGTATAATGCTAAGTGAAATAGGTTTGACAGAGACAGAAAAATACCATAGGATTTTACTTACATGTGAAATATAAGGAACAAAATAAACAAAATAAACAAACAAAAACATACTTATAGTCACAAAGAACATAGTGGTGATTACCAGATGGGAGCGGGGTTAGGAGGATGAGTGAAAAAGGTGAAGGGATTAAGAACTACAAATTGGTAGTTACAAAATAGTCAAGGGGATATAAAGTACAGCATGAGGAATATAGTCAATAATATTGTAATAACTATATATAGAGCCAGGTGGGTACTAGATTAATTGAGGGTATCGCTTTGTAAATTATATAAATGTCTAACCACTATGCTGTACACCTGAAACTAATCTAAAATAATATTGAATGTTAACTCTAATTCAAAAATAAAAATTTAAAAAACAAACAAACAAATAAAAAATAAATAAAAGAGTTCATTTGAGCCAAACTGAAGACAAGTGCCTGAGAGCAAGATCTTAAATGCTTCTCAGAATGACAGCTTTGCAGTTTCGGGTAAACCTCAAATACCTTTATGTATTTGAAATTAAAGAAGAAACATAAGGACGATTACATGGAGGTTGGGGAAAGCAGAGCAGGGATTATATTGCAGGATAGTTAACAAGATTATGTGTTTTTTCTGAAGATGGTCACGGCTTATTTCAAAGATGTGTTAAC
>NW_011888812.1:5354599-5356494 GCF_000151845.1 Pteropus vampyrus
CACTATGCTGTACACCTGAAACTAATCTAAAATAATATTGAATGTTAACTCTAATTCAAAAATAAAAATTTAAAAAACAAACAAACAAATAAAAAATAAACAAAAGAGTTCATTTGAGCCAAACTGAAGACAAGTGCCTGAGAGCAAGATCTTAAATGCTTCTCAGAATGACAGCTTTGCAGTTTCGGGTAAACCTCAAATACCTTTATGTATTTGAAATTAAAGAAGAAACATAAGGACGATTACATGGAGGTTGGGGAAAGCAGAGCAGGGATTATATTGCAGGATAGTTAACAAGATTATGTGTTTTTTCTGAAGATGGTCACGGCTTATTTCAAAGATGTGTTAACCTAGATTCACAGAAATAGTGGACAGGACCGGCTTAAAAACCTTTCGCTAAAAAAAGTTATAGGCCTGGGGTGTGACTTCCCACCATGACCTGCCTAGTTAGGAATTTATGATCAGATTACTCTATGAGGTTACTTTCCATAGAACTCCATTTTTTCACCCATAGATTGTTATTTAATCCCAACCAAGTGAAACCAAGTATCAGTAAAAAAGATGCTGCAAAAAACATTGGGAAAATATTTTAAGGTGCACTCCCAGCTCAGTTTGTCAGAGACGTCATTTTTATAAAAGCCCCTAGTTTATTAAGCTGAATTCTAATAGGTAAAGATTGGACTGAAAGAAGGTTGAATTAAAAAAAAAAAATAACCAAGTTCAAGTATTTCCTCTCTGTCACTTATTCTCTTTAACTGTAAAAGGAGATGGTAATACAATGGTACTTAACCTCACAAAGCTCTGAAATATAAAAGAATATAGGAAATTGTGCACTTTGGGAGAAAAGAGGTCATAAATACTACAGTTTATTTAAACCTTTCTCATCTTAGAAAACATTCTAAAAAATGTTTTCTAATTTATCCTGTCTTAGGGTCAACTTAATTAATATGTACCAGAGAGTTCAGCAAACTTACGCCACCATTGAACACATAGTACAAAAAATGAGTTGGTGCTTTTTCACCTCTATTGTTTTAAATTCCAACAATAATTCAGTTTGGTTCAGGTTCTAAGGCCATAGCAGTCTGATTTATCCAACTCAAAATCTAACAGCCCATTCTGCTCACGCATTACTTCCATTTTCTCCACCTTGTTCCATTAATTTTCTAGGATTCTTTTATAAAAGCAGTAGGTTGAAATGAATGCCATTGAAAGTCTCTTTTAGCTTTGATTCTAGAATTCTTAGTCATCATAAATGATACACTTTTAAGTGGAAATGAAGAATGCCATGCACTTTCTGCTCGAAGATGGCACTATTCTGTTTGAGAAGAAACAAATGTTAAGAGAGAAAATCAAACTGTGTAACTAAAAACGGGCTGCTTACCTTTCCACTCAATGGCTACTTCCTCTGTCTAAGAAGCTAATTAAGAGAGGAATGATCTGGCTTGGCTGTAACCAGTCTGTACCCAGCAGTATTCTCTTCTTAAAGATGATACATGAATCTGCTCATTACCTACCTGCCTTTGTTTTCGGAATAATACAATAATTTTCATTGTTATCTTCCTTGGCATTATTCCCCTCTTCAAACAAACTCTCCAACTATTTATTTTTTTGCTTTTCTTTAAAATAAAGTTCCTTCCCCTTTCCTTCATATTGATTATCATTTGATTTTTTGTTGGCTTATTCTAGCCTCAATGTAATTTTGAAAGTTCATAAAAAAACATATAAAAAAAAAATCTATCCTTGTGAAGTCTTTAGCATACACTTCCATAACACAAGTGTCATGGCAAAGAGAAAAGTTTTGGAAACTATCTGGATACATGAATTTTGGTCTTGATTTGCCACCGAGAGACTGAGAACAAGTTACGTTGTCTCGCTGGTTCTCTTATTTAAAATAG
>NW_011888812.1:5357799-5383868 GCF_000151845.1 Pteropus vampyrus
GGAAACTATCTGGATACATGAATTTTGGTCTTGATTTGCCACCGAGAGACTGAGAACAAGTTACGTTGTCTCGCTGGTTCTCTTATTTAAAATAGAGTGGTGTCAAGTTTTCAAAACTCTCAATTTTCTTTGTCTTAAAAGTCTGTAATGTTTTAATCTGCCTAAATAAAAATAAAAAAAAATAAAAATCTAAACATTAATCTAAACTAACAGGGTAAATTTCTCTGAGAATAAATTTTTAAATTCCTCTTTTTAGTTGAGAAAAATTATGCTATGGACTCCAGCAAGAAACTTTTGCACTGCAAAAAGCTAACAGTAGGAGCCTGGGCTCCTCCCTGCAAGTGAGTTTTTATGTTGGAGATTCAGTTTTTAAGAGTCTGATATGGCTTCCAGAGAACAAGGCTGGAGAGATTACAAATAAAGTTTATTTTCTCACTCTGGTTAATTCAGTAAATCTAATATTTACACTGGGGCACAGAGGGATTGTGAGAACATATTCAAATTAATAATGGAAGAAATCATTGGGCAGAAACAGGTTTCCCTGAACAAAGGACTAATTTAAAATGTTTTTTGTTCCTTCTTTTCACTGTCAGATAGATGTATATCAAGGGTAAGGTGCGAGTATTGGAGGGGATTGAAAAAATTGAGGCTGTTGGAATAGTAATAAAGCTTTGGAAGGTTATGCTCTATGCTGTTAATGTTGGTTACTTCAGAGAAGGGGAATTTCCTTGCCAGTAGAAGAGATGAGAAAATTATTAAATTTTTAAATACTTTTCTTTACCGTTTGCTTTATTTCCAGGAATAATTATTATTCTCAAGTCCATATTTGTTTTTCTTAACATTATGTTATTTATCTATTATTATATATTTGACAGACTTGGGCTTGGATGCTCAAGGTTAATAATTATAAGCATCAAATGAGATAATGCATATAAAAGAATTTCATAATTTTATAGGTATAAAAAATGTAAGGATGTGTTATGCTTAGAATTACTCACTGAACACAATGCATTGTAATCTTATTAGTTTAATAATGTTATTCAGAGTAATTCCTGGAGTAATTCAGCATAATTCCTTGAGTATGATGTACAAACATCTTTCATTTAACCATTCATTCATTTTTCTTTACATGTATTTACTTATTCAACTAATCTTCAGAAGGACCTGCTATATGCTGGCTTCTCTTATAGGAATGTGATACACTATGAGCAAGCCAGATAAGGGACCTATCTTTCTGGAATTTACAGAGAGGAAGAAAGAAGTCAAATATGCAAATTACGCAAAACAATCTGACAATTACAGACTGTTGTGAATGCTATAAAGAATGGCAATATGAGAGAGAAGGACTAGTATAGGCCAAATTCAGATGGTCCATATGTGTCAGGGAAGAATCTAATCAAATTAATCTGTGATAAAATGAAGTAAATTGGAGCAGGTTAAGCTGCCAGGTCAACACTGTGTTCTTTCAAACACAGCGTCACGGCAAATCACAGACTGTCATCCATGAATCCTTTGAGGGGTGTGTTCATATGTAATTGATGTTAACTTACCAATTTATTTTCCAAGAAAGAAAACCTAAAGTTGTTTCCTTGCTACATTTTTATGAAAAATGGGGTAAAAGATAATTAGACAGTTTTCTTTATTTTGGAAGAATGCAGGTTTGTGATATTGGACACCTGGGTTCAGGCCCACTTATTCCCTAATCGTGATCTTGGGAAATCATGCTTTCTGCATCTGTATAACAAGAGCATTTGAAAAGATGACCTCTCTTATTTCTTGCTTCTAATGGATGTATGAGTCTGAATATAAACAAATAGTTGTTCTGTTTAAATTGTTTTTCTTCTAAGAGAGTTAATCCTATATCTAAAAAGCAATTAAACTGAAAGCAAAGAAGGGATTAAAGCAAACTCAAGGACCATAAGGAAAACTACCCTCAGTAAAACAGAGATATAAAGCTTTCTTCAAAATTGTTCATATCCGAGGTTGCCTAATCTAAAAGATTACCTATGGGACTTCCATGTCAAATACAACTGAGTTTAAATTCTGGAATCTTTACTGCCAGGAATGTAACATTGTGCAAGCTTTTTTTTTTTCTTTTAATCTGCTTTAAGCCTCAGTTTTCTCACTTATCAAATAGACGCTATGACTAAATAAGATGAAGTTTTTAATATGCCCAGCATAAAGGAAACACAGTAAATGCTAATTGCAGGTTTACCTCGCTTAGCAGCATGAGCGATTTTTTTTCTAGCAACCATCGGTGAGGACAGTAAAATGAACTCTTGTACACTCTCCTTCATTAAGTCCAACTGTTTCTTCTTCTTTAAGTGGCTTTCGACAATATGCTTCTTTGTTTACAACATAATGGTCTTTCTATCTGTCATTAGTATCTTATTTTCTGGCCAATGGTCATGAATATCAGCAAATATTTTGATGATTTTCCGAAGAATAAGAGAACAAAACATTATTTAATGTTTCCAGTACACGCTGGATCTTAAAACATAATCTTATTACTGTTTGAGATTGTTGAGTGTCAGATGGGTGAGGGTCTTACTTTAAGCTTAGATATAGCTACTACTTGTACCAAAATAACAATCATAATAATTGCTCAAAAGGGGCTAGCCAGTAAACTCCTTTAAATTTCTGTTGAACGTAAGTAATACAATTTTCATAGCAATTAGTGTTTATTCCATAAAATACTGATTAATATTCTCATTTTCAGGAAAAATATTCCCTGTGATAAATTAAACAAAATTGTTATGCATTTTTAACATGCTTGCTTCTTTTTGTTATGTTCACTTATTTTCGGTAGACTTTTTGTTTGTTTGTTTGGTCTGTTTTTTTCTGCTTTGCTTATTTTGAAAATCTAAGATACCAGATGAGCCCAGATTAAAAACAAAATGTGAGGTTTTAAAAATCAGATGCTTAAAAGAGATAGCTAAGTGACTCTCTGAGTGACTTGGCAAACATCAATTCCTACACTCATTTTATGGGACTAATATTTACTACATGACAGGAATGTTGTGAAAATGAAATGACATAAATTAAGAAGAATCAAAGAAATGAAAGATTTCTACTTAAAAAAAAATGATATAACCTCTGTCACTTGTACCACTTAACACTTGGTTCACTAGAACAATAAACTTTACTTGTTAGCTTGATGAAAATTGTATATAATTTTTAACTCAAAAATGGTATTCTGTATCTGTAAAGCTCATCTTCTATATATAACCAATGAAGTAGATCCAGGAATCTTCACATTTATTAATGACAAAAGAAGAACTTGCACTACCCAAGCAGTTTGGCCAAAGAGTGGGTCAATAGTACAGTCAAAACAGCATAATGCACTTTAAACTTCCAGATTAATTTTATAATATAGTAGAAGGCAAATTTAATTATTTAAAACAAATTCGAATGACTTTTCAGATAGGGTATAGGAAGTTGAATGACTATTTCTTCTACCCTAACCATCAGGAAAAAAAAAAAAAAGCTAAAAAAAAAATCAATTCTAGCTTCTAAAAATCTATCAAATAGCTGAAGGCACAAAGAGCCTAAGTAAACGAAATTCCAGAAAGAGACGGTCTCTTCCTAGACGGAAAAGATCCATGTCTAATTTCATTCCTAATAGAATGATAAAAAAGGACAAAACATGTAAAACGAAAGAGAGACCAGCCAATCTTTTGGTTATCTTTCCATGTCTCCGTGGTTGGCATAATTCCTTTTAATTCAAATGAGCTCCGTTTTGCAGAGTAAGTCTCCATTCACCTGAACTTCTTTCCCTTGGGTCGTTGGCTGAATACACACTCACAAAATACCCAAGGCTGAGCACAGAAAAATTCCTTCCAGTTATGCCAGATCTTCATGTGTTCAAGGTGGGTGGGGATCTGAGGCTGAGGTTAGGGTCTGAGAGCCGGGAAAGCATTGTGAGGGGCACTGGCATTATCTCACGCACAGCGGCAGCTCACTGAAGATGAGGGCACAGCTGGAGAAAGGGGAGCAGCCTCTTGCAGTGAGGAGAATTAGGGAGAAGATGAAGAAAGAAAATTCCTCAGAGACTCAAAAAACCTGGTAACTGTAGTAAAAAAATAAGGTGTGTGTTGTGGGGGGTGGGGGTGGGGGCAGGGAAGAGATGGAAACATGGTGAATGGGCAAAAAAAAATACAGAGCTACAAAATTTTGTTGTAAACAAGCAAGATAATGTGAGCTATGATTTAAAAAACAAAATCAGTAGAAACAACTACCATGAATTAAACAAGCATTTGCAGATGTGAAAAAAGGCCACATATCACAAACTCAAATACTCTGAATAAAAGTGGATAAAAATAGGGAAGATTGAAATAGTTGCTTGCTTTAGGAAGGAAAAACAGAAGGCAAAATTATCTTTAAATAAAGAAAGACTTAAAAAGAAACCAAAGGAGAACATAGTCTATCAAATAGGGTATTGAAGATAGAAATTTAAAAAAATAATCTTTGAATAAATGAAATCAGAAAATAGATAAAAATTATATTTAATAAAATTTAATACAGAAGACAGCTAATGAATATCTAATATACATATTACATGTTTCTTTGAAGAGAAAAAATACAGCACTAAACAAAACGATATCTAAAACAACAATCCAAAAATATCTCCAGAAATAAAGATAAGACAATTTACTAGAAAAAGTGAAAGCAAATGACCCTAAAATGTATAAAAAGGTGCTTAACTCAAGTAATATGTAAACTAAAAGAGTGTTAAAATATCATGCCACACCCATCAATGTTGAAAAAAAATGTTTGGCAATATTTTCTATTGTCAATTCTGGAAAGAAACAGATATTCTCATACATTCCTGGTTGAAAGTACAAAATGCACAAGTCCAATGTTTGAACTTTTTCCAATATCTAATAAAAATACTTTGTCTTTTGATCAAGTAATCCCACTTCTAGGATTCTATCTTGAAGATACATGTCCAGAGATATAATACATGTACAAGGTTATTCACTGTAGCATTAATTGTAATAGTAAAATATTTAAAACAATCCAAATGTCCATCAATAGGGAACATTAAAACAATGGAATATTATGGCATGTTAAAAAGTAAACACACAAATAAGTTAACAAATCAGGGAGTTTTCTGTATACTGTTTGATTTTCAAGAAAAAGAAGGCAAGATGAAGATCAATGTATCTAGTAGTCTTTTTATATTATGAAAAAGGAATGAGAAGAGGTTATGTTAAGCAAGAAAGATTATAGAAAACATCAATAAGAAATTAATAATTAGTTATAGGTTTTGGGATGATGGAAGCTGAGATGTAAGACAAGGAACAGAAACAAAGCTTTTTTGAGCATTCCTTTTTGAATTGCTTAAATGTTTTAAATATCCAAAAGATAAAATGGAATTTAAAAGGTGTAAAACTTAGACTTAGAAACAAACTGAAGAATTCATCCTAACAAGTTTCTAATATATCCATTAAAAGAAAAGAATTAATCAAGTAACCCAAACATAGTTCTCTGTAGGACATATCCAGTGGGAACAACAAAAACAAATAAACAAAAACTACAAAAAAAATTATTTACAAGGTCTATTGCTAATATATCACTGACTGTGCATTTTGAATTAGTTTTTGAATCTCTCAGAATGAAACGAACAAGTAAATACTTAAATATTATCAGGAAGATGGGTTTGGTGTCAGTCAAAAGACATGCAAATTTGTTAGCACTATTAAGAGCAGCATCTGAGGACACCTGGAGTCCAGATCTTCACTAATTCCAAGCAGAGAAATTAGATGGTGTACCTGGGATTTCTTGCTGTGCCTGGAAGCAGGGAGGGTTCAAAATCATATGGGGCATATCAACATTTGTGACATTGTGAATAGAGTATATTATGCTGAATGAAATAAGTCAGACAGAGGACAAATACCATATGATCACATTTATGTGTGAAATGTAATATACAAAATAAATGAACAAACAAAACAGAAACAAACTCATAGATACAGAGAACAAACTTATGGTTGCCAGATGGGAAGGGAGTTAGGGGGGTTGGATGAAAAAGGAGAAGAGATTAAGTACAAATTGGCAGTTACAATACAGTAATGGAGGATATAAAGTACAGCAAAGAGAGTATCGTCGATAATACAGTAATAACTGTGTGTGGTGTCAGATGGGTGCTAGACTTATTGGGGTGACCGCTTTGTAAGTTATATAAATGTCTAATCGTATGTTGTTTACCTGAAACTAATCTAATATTTTATGTCCACTGTAATAGAAAAATTAAAAATATTAAATCTCATGGAGCATATCAAACTGATACAGAAGCCAGCTTTAAGGGTGCCCACTGGCCAAATTTGAAATCATTTGAGCATAAAAAAAGAAAAACAATATTTGATTTTAAAACATTGAATACATACAAAATATGGTGATAATTAAAAGAAAAGAGAAAAAAGCACACATGTACACAATTGCCATCAGTGGAATTGAATGTTATAGCAATACCTTACCATGAAAACTAGAAATAAAAGAGAAATAAACCTCTCTCTCTCTATCTCCCCCGCCTTCACTCTTTTTAAATTCCACATTCATCTTCTATTGTGACAAAATTCTCTCAGAAGAATGCCAGCTAATATGTGGAATGAATCTAATAGAAAAATACCATTTTGAAGCATCCTTCCCCCAGTGAACCAATTGTTTCAGAAATCAATATATGCTAAAAACATGATTCTCATTAGTCTTATGCATCCTCTAGGTAACTTTCTAACAGCCAAAGACAAACAAAAATCTAAGGAAGACCTACCAATGGTAGGTATTTTTCCAAAGTTGACAGACTTAGAATCACTAATTTTGACAAAACCTGGTAAGATGTGGCTCCTGGTATACTGCAAAATGAAGTACACAGCATTGTTTTTCAAGTCTTTTTGCCAAAGACAAAAATTAAGCCTTTAGACATAACTTACAGTTTACAATATAAAGGAGATGGGGGTGGAGAGGAGTTAATACCCTCCACAAGGAAACAATCTGACAAAACTCGAATATAAGGCATTTTGTAGGACAATTGGCTTAATTTCCTTAAAAAGCCAATATGGGGCGGGATAAGAAATTGGTGTAAATTTTAAAAGACTGAAAAACTGAGTAAATATGATACATGAACTTAACTTTGATGCTGGTTTCGACAAATACTGTGTAGGATTTTTTGAGACGAATGAGGAAATTTAAGCACTAACACTATATTAGCTAATATTAGAGAACGTATTTATTATTTTTTTTTTGGTGTGATGTTATTGAAGTGAAGAATATTCTTATTTTTAAAAGAAAATTTTTCACATATTTAGGAGTAAACTGTTATGACTTGCATAGCTTACTTTCAACTTTTCAACTGGTTGAAAAGATTAGATAGATTAGAAAGATAAACAAATAGAGTGATAAAACAAATATGGCTATATGTTAATTTTTAAATATAGTGATGGGTACACAGATCATAATTACTACTTGTTTAATGTCTTAAATTTTTTTCAATGTTTGTACATTTTCATAATAAAAGTTTTATTGTAATTGCTTCTAATGTAAAAAGCTCTAGAGAGGAAATTAAATTTTCTTTGGGTGATGTTCATATTAGAACAGCTAGCTGGTTAATTTGGCATTAGTTACCTGTCTAATCAATATTTATTCTCTTCATCTTTTTAGTATTAGAAACAAAATTATGCCCCACTGCAAACCCCCTTTGGGAATCGGGAAAGCCAGTAAAGATAAGAAGAGTTATTTGGTCTTCTCCTGATTTATGCAAATTGTTACATAAACTCAATGGCTGGAAGAAGTTTTGACTACCATATTGGGTGATGAGCTGACATGTCAAGGATTGTGCAGTAAGAAGATAGAAGATGACTGATCCCCTTATATGTGTGAACTTTCTCCTGTATAAGTGGAAAGCAAAACTTTTGTGTTTCAGCCACTATCATTGTGAGGTTTCTATTATTTTCAGCTTAATCTAATTCTAAAAAAAAATGCAACATTTATAAATATTTTTTTCTGTACAGATTCTCATTGTGATTACATGAGAAAAAAAAATATATGGGTATGTGTTGTAAACTAATTAGTGGTTCTCATATGATATCCATGTCCTAAATTCTAACACCTGTGAGTGTTACTTTATGTGGCAAAAATAAAAGACTTTAATGATGTAGTTAAAGATCTTAGATGAGAAGATCACCTTGGATTATCCAGGTGAGCTTTAAGTGAAATCATGTATATTCTAATATTACAAAGGCAGAGAGTGATAAGAGGAGAAAGCAATGTGATCTCAGAAGTAGAGTGAAGTGATGTGTTCACAAGCTATGGAATACTGGCAGCCACCAGAACTTGGAAGAAGCAAGGAATGGATTCTCACCTACAGACTCCCAGAGAGTGCAGCCTGACTGACACTCTGATTTCAGCCCAGTGAAACTGATAATGGATTTCTGGCCTCCAGAACTGTAGGACAATAAATTGCTGTTGTTTCAAGCTATGAAGTCTGTGGTAATTTGTTACAGTAGCCACCAGAAACTAATACAACATCAACTTCCACATGTGAAAAGTGATCAGTTTTATGCTTTGTATATGTTTCACATTCATAGCATCCCAACTGGATTGTGGTGTTCTACGATCTGGTTAAGGAAGCCAAATTAAGATCTAATTGAAGGCAAGTTCTAAAGCAGAATTAAAATGCCCTATATTTTCTGCTACACTCAACAGCAAGGAACATTCCCAGGTTGCTATCTCTCTGCTGGTGCTTTTGCTTACACAATATCTCGACTAATCTGAACAACCCAACGAGGTGGAGATTTTGCTAGTTTTCCATTTCAGGATTGCAAAACAGTGGTTCATAAGGTTTAAGAACGCATGGTCTCAGTAGTGGCAGAGTCCATCTCAAGACAAGGGCTGTCTCCCTCCACAGTCTATGTTTTTAAATACTATAACTCGCCATCTCTGAAAATGAAGAAATGACCTTGGATTTAAGTCTACCCAGGATACCTGGTACATATTGGTTATTTTCTTTTTATAATTCATAGACTTCTATTTGTAATTTGTGCTGTTAACTGACATACGTGGTCACAAACTTTTACCAGGCACTTAAGAAAGATCATATTCTGGTAGGTTGAAAATCTCATTCATTGCAGCATCTTCTGGTAGCTAGAATTTGACACCTGAAGAGTTAGGGAGCAAAAAAGTTTCAAAATGCATTCTATCATCTTGTAGGAAATTTTGGTGTGATTGTCAACTAGCAAAACATTATAAAACCTACATCCTCAATTGAAACAAATAGCTTTTAATTAGGAAAGAAAAACTAGCAATAGAACTCAAAACAAAATTATAACAAGAATATATCTAAATGATCAACTTATTAACTCTATTAATAAAGACTAAGCTATATAGTTCTTTTGTTTTATTTTCAAATTTGTATTGAGCCCCCAAGTGTAAGAATTTATTATAAGAAAAAAAAATCATCTTGACTTATGGGATAATTATATATTTTATTCTATTTTTTTCTATCTGTTGTAGAACTTTTTTATTAATTTCAGTTATAAATTAAATATTTTAATGCTATTCGCTTACCAGTTTATATATCTACTATTTTTATTAGTATTTTGTATTTTCCTAAACACTCTTACAAAGTATAGAATCTTAAAATCAAAACATTGTAAGGTGTATATTATTATCAACATCCACATTATGGGTGAATAGAGTAAATTTCAATATTTTGAGTAGCTATCCATAAACACATAGCAAGTCAATGTTAAATTGGCTTTTCAAATAAAGTCTTTCCGTTTTAAAGGCTACACAGAATTTTAGCTGCATCAGACTGCTAGGGAGCTGTAAGAAAATCTCAGAGGTGAGAAATGATATTAACTAGAAGAGGACAAACAGAATTTGCATGTGTGTAAGCACTTGGCAGATGTAATACCAATTCCTCTGGCTTAACTTGAGTCATTTAAAATCACAAGGCAAAAAATAAAAACAATATCTGCAATGACCTTCCTGGCAACTTGTCCTTGTAAATCTGTAACTTGTACAGCAGAATGGACTAAATCTCTCTGGGCATTTGACCCTTACTCAGATCATGAGACCACACATTCGCAAGGGAGAAATGCAAGACTCTTTTGTCAGCAATTTATTTATAAAGTAACAGTGAATCAACCTTGCTACCAGCTTTGCTTAGACTACTGTATTCTTGTTCTCCAAAAATGGGTTCTTTCGTATTCAACAGTTATTTGGATCTCGTTTAGTATTTTATTTCTCCCAGAGTTGATCATGTTACTCTTGGCCTCTGGATCCCAGTAAATAAATCTTCTCTTTCTGTTGCTGGCTCTTCCCAGTGTTGCTTGCCTATTGGATTTCTAAATGACCAAAACCTAAATGGATTCCTCTGGGTTATGGCTTGAACTTTTTTGCATTTTGGATTTGTTTTGGACTTTTTGTTTCCTGTCTTTCCTTCTCTCTGTGTTTTGAATCTTTAATCACCATTTTTCCACTTGCTTGCCCATGTGCTCATCCTTGACTCACTCAACTTCCCATGGCTAACTTAAGTCCTATCATCAACTTTCTCTGGTTTGAATGCTCTGTGGTTACCCAGTGGTGTTGAGTCCTCCTTTATTATTTTTTTAAAAAGAGTTATTATAGAGTATGATATAAGTTTAAATGCTCTTAAGGCTTATGAAAGTTTCTCTTTCATTATTATCTTTAAAAGGAGTATTATACAGTCTACAGCCATGCCACCCTGAATGTGCCTGATCTTGTCTGATCTCAGAGGCTAAGCAGGGTCAGGCCTGGTTATTACTTGCATGAGAGACCACCTAGGAAGACAAGATGATGTAGGTGTTTTTAAAAAATAAGTAAAAAATAAAAGGAGTATTATACAACAGAAAGTAGGATTGAAAGTTTGGGGATAAGATAGATCTGGGCTAAATTCCTGCCATTGCCATTTACTCACAATATAACTGAGGAAACCACCAAGAAGTGATCCCTTGCTCCTCAGTTGGGTTGATGCACCACATTCACAGTCATCAGGTCCTATCCCTTTTTCCCTGCCAAATCCAACTCCACTGCTCTCATCCTATTGCTCTGCTTTAGCCCAGACCCTTGTAATTTTCTACCTTTATCTTGTATTTTTAACGGGCCTTCCTGCCTCGAGTTTTGCTCCTTTTATAGTTCATTCTTTTCAGGGTTTCCATGATCTTCCATGTTTTTACACTTCACTCTCTGCTTAGAATGCCCTTCCCGCTTCTACTAATGCCTACTCATTTTTCCAATCTCCATTTAGATATTACCACTTCTGGGGATCTTTACACGGCCCCCTTCACTATCCCCTCTCTCTACCCACACGCACATGTTCACAACTCTCTAGGTTAGGGGTGCCTCTCCTACAATCCCACATAATCCTACCAAATACTTCATATTAGTTTTTACCATACTAAGTTGCTATTGTTTATGTATGAGTTTTTCCTTGAGGGCAGGAACTTATTATTTATTTCTGTGTCTATATTTCCTGGCACGGTACCTGGGATATATTAAGTACCCCAAAATGTTTGTTATCCAGTCACAGCTACCACTTCTGCTCCCAGGAGAAATTGAGAATTCACTGTAAGAGAAACTTGCTTTATTCTTCAACAACATGTGCTTTTTGTAGCATTCTCTTTTTTACCTCCAGCTATGGAAGCCTAATACATCAGCTTTCATTTACTGTTTGATTACATTTGAAGATATATATTAAGGCAAGGAAATAGAATAATTTTATTGACTAGATTTTATGATTTGTTCTGTGAAAAACAGTGAGTACACTGATCATCTATTCATCCATGTGTTCATTTAATATGCATTTATTAAACATTCAGTGTGTCTGAACCTCTATTAAGGAGCCATTGGTACAAAAAAAATAATAATAAAATTAAAAGAAGGAAAATATAGGCCTTTAAGGTCACAGTCTAATAGAAATATATTGTAAATACCCACTCTTTCTCCCCAATTGCCTTTGGAAAATTACTTTTTCTTCATCATTATGTTATTTTTGTTTCTAACAGTGCCTGGCATACAGTAGGTATTTACTAAATCTGTTGAATAAATAAAATGTATAATAAAAATGTATAATAAACAAACATATAATAAAAATGTACAATAAAAATATAGTAGTTTTTATATCAAATATTTGATACTAGAAGTTGGAGCTTGCTTACAAAGTTGTGATTTTTTTCTCTCTGCCTTTCAACAGTACGTGGCCTAGCTCACATTGATCTCTGAGTTATTATTAGATAAAACACTCGTCTGTCTTTTCACCACTCCTACACCCAAAGACATCACCTTACATTAGTGAACATTGAACATGACACAATGTCAAGCTGGGTTTCTCTAATGAAATTCTGGATGTCTCTGGGATAACCTATAACTTGACCTTGTAGTGGATGTATGTATGTTGCATACTTCTCTTTTTGGAAATCCCCATCCATAATTACTTAGCTAATCAGATTGCTAATAGAAGACAGTTTTAAAGAAAAGAAAATCCCAAATCCTTTGTTTTCTAACTTATGTTCTCAACCCTCTGTTAAGTCCTGAGGCTGAGTGAGGAATGAGTTGCAATGTATCCCTTGACTGCAGCACCTAGAGAATTTGCTTCACCAGGTGCACTGGTGAAGATATTACAGGGAGCAATACTGAGGGTGGAACTACTGAGCAGCCTCCATTTCTTCATTTCAAAATTCCTCACAAGATTGTGTTTTCAACTAGAAACACAATTTATGATGCAGTTACTTTCAGGATTATAAAAATATATATGGGTTGAGAAATGCAAATCAAATGTAGAAAGATAATTTTTAGGTTTTTAAGAGATTACTTTCTTTTTGACATACAGTCAGCTCCTGAGTAACTGCACTACTTAACACTGACTATTTTGAGAATGAGAATAATTATATATGGAAATGGTAAGTAACTTTCTATTTTCAAAATGTGACTAAGCCATGTTTATTAGTTTTCTGTTGCTGTGTAACAAATTACCACAAATTTAGCAGCTTAGAACAACACACGCGCATGATCTTACAGTTCTCACAGGTCAGGAATCTAGACACCTCTTACTTCAGTCCTTTGCTCGGGGTCTAACAAGGCTACACGTACGGTCAAGGTGTTGTCTAGAGCTGCATTTCATTTGAGGCTCAGGGTACTTTTCCAACCTCACTGTTTGTTAATTGAAAGACTTCATGTCTTATGGTGTAGCAGTGAGACAGACCTTCAGCTCCTAGATTTCCTGCCACATAGCCCTCTCCACAAGATGGCCGTTCACTTTTGCAAGGCTAACAAGAGCACATCTGTTGCTGCTTCTCGTCTGTTACCTCACACTGTCTTTTAAAGGGCTTGCCTGATTAGGTTAGGTCTGGTTAGCATATGCTTCCTTTGAATAATTCATAGTCACATTATTAGGGACCTTAATTATCTCCACTTTTGCTATATAATGTATCCTATCATGAGTGTGACAGCCTATCATATTCATAGCCCCACCACACTGAAATGGAGAGTGTCATACAGGGTCAATATATAAGAAGGCAGGAATCTTGGGATCTTGCTTAGAATATTGCCTATCACATATTATATCACACATTTTAATAATTCAGGGAATTGGTTTAATGCAACTCAAAGCAGATATATTTATATTTTGGATTGACACAACTCACTAATCTTAGAGACTATGTTGTGTTGCATATGCACTTAATTTTTCTAGAGACCATCCTTAAAGAGATAGCACTAGAGAATTCAGATACAAAATTTAAGAGGTTAGGAAGCAATATTTTATGTGCATAATTGTAAATGTTTACAAAATAAGCAAGATCATAGTTTTATTGTTTGGGTTTGGAAGATCTGTTGAATTGACTTGTATTTTCATTTATACTCACCATTCTACCACTGTGTCAGTTTTAATATTATTTGAATCATATTTATAGAATCTTTTGTTACTTTAATGATTGTTTAATGCTTAAGATTTAAAGTAGATTTTGAAAGATCATTTTGCTTTCAGCTTCCATAGTTAACATGCTTTATTTACTTTACACTTTATTTTTTAAAAGTTTTGGAGAAATGTTTTATTTCAAAGATGGTTTGCTTATATTTTTTGAATATTCTTTTGTTTCTTTTTAAATCTTTTCTAGTAAATAAGTCATCTTACAGATTATTGTCTGTCTTTTAGTAAATTATTCTTATCTCTTCCTTCTGCACCTAGGATATTGACTAGGTTGTTTTCAAACAAGTTATCCATTTCCTCCTAGACTGAGATTATGTCTCCTCTGAGAGATCCTTCTAGTAGAGTTATGTCACTGCAACCTAGCTTTTAGCTATGTACCTCAGAAAAAAAATGCCATGAAATATCTAAAGAAATATACCAAAGCAAAATATCAACAGCTTTAACTTATGCCTCATGTGTAAGAATATTCCCTGACTCTGTCTATAGTGATTTATTCAGTGGTGGTGAAATGCCCCAAGACAGGCTATATGAATCATCATAGAGGCTTTTGCTAGAAATACTAAAGGGTTTCTCTTTCTGCTGGGTTGCAGAGTCATTAGACTATCACCTATAATTTTCAACAGTCACCATTATGACTTTAGTATGTGGAGAAAGCCCACTTGAGAATAAAGCCAATACAGAGAAAAATAGTGGCAAGATGTAGGTACAAATATAAATATAGATATAACATATTTCTACATATGTAGTTAGAAATACAGATATAGACAGATAATAGATTCAGTTAGATAGCTAGATCTTTTTATACTTATGTCACATAAGAAAAAAAAGAATTATATTAGTTTTGCGCTTCTAGATTCAGTAAACCCTGTTCTCAATTATATTTGTGTAATTTAAAGATATGCAAGCCAATAAAGTTTTTTGTTTAAACAAGTTTGGATTACATTTCTGAGACACACATACACACACATATGCGTGTGGTTGTGTGTGTGTGTATATGTGTGTGTATATATATATATACATTTATATATATATATATATATATATATATATATATATATATATATATAGAGAGAGAGAGAGAGAGAGAGAGAGAGAGAGAAAACTCAACAAATACAACAGTCATAGCATGTATTGGTCATTAGAACACAAAAACTCTAACAGAATAGGAGAAGGAATATAAATGTACAACTGATGTTAAAGCAGTTGGAGATTTGCTCATAAAGACAGTTGGGAGCTTTCCAGACTAAATGGATAAGGTCAAGAAGCAAGAGCATTGTGACTAATGTGTACTCATGTTTGTTCGCATTGTCCAGACAAGTTCTATAATGCTGGGATATAGAGAAATTCTTAGAAGCTTAATTGTGAATTATTAAGACAAATAAAAAGAAAGAACACAAGTAGTGAATTAGAGAAACACTTTATATTGTGTGCTACACAATGCTAGCATAAATAAATTCTGAGCCTAATTCTCAGCAATGTCAACTAAACTTATTAAGTGTCCTTAAGTGGAATACTGCATTACCATTTAGAAAGACCAAATTATTCAGGGTGCTGACTCTCTTTTCTTAGCCTCCCTAGATCTACTCTTTACCCTTCTGTATCTAACTTTTTATTCTGAGAGGCTGACCTTGAAGTTTTTCTTAACTTGGTTCCCTTGCTGTCTGGCTACTTTTTGAATTCAGGCAATGGAAAATCCTGGAAGGACTACAGAGCTTGTAGAAGGATGGTATTAATGAATTAATTCATTCCATTCTTGTTAAGCCATTGTGGCTTCATTGCATTAATTTAATGAAGACCAAGGCTTCTATCAATCAGCCTACTCTACATAGCTACTATTATACTAACCATTCCCTTCACTTCTCTTTGAAGGAATAGGGGTGGTAAGAACTCCCCAATATTAAGCCTCCTGAAAACTTCTTAATTTCTCTAAAACGATTTCTTAAATCCCCTTGATTGAGTTTGCCATCTGTTTTCTCTCAGTACACAAGTAATTTGTATTTGTCTTTTATAACATATCCTTTAATTTTAAATATTCTACTAAGTACACATATTACTTTTAAAATCAGAAAACAATTAACTGTTTTGCAATACATAATTTTAGAAAATACCTGATGAACATTTCTAGAAACTTGCAATTCGAGATGTCTGAGGGAAAGGAGTTAATGTGTGTTGACATTTTTATGAGCCCTAGATTAGGGGATTTGCATAAATTATCTCATTTATGAAAAGGTGGTTTTCTATGGCCTTATTTTACATAAACATAAATGAAACTTTGGTCATACATCTTGCAAGCAGATGCAGCAATTCAAAATTGTGCAATTATATACATATAATTAATTGTTAAATAATATGTATTGGTAGAGAAGATGATAAATTTATGATACATGAGGGAGAGATCTCTGCTCTTCAGAGAAATAAGGCACTATTCTTTCTATTTTTAAAATAGAGAAGGTACTGTACATCTTTTTGATTGGATACTACACTGCAAAACAAATCCTTGAATGAAGCGGTTTAGTTCTATAAGTAAGTGAATAAAATTTGTAATCAGAATGTCTGTGTTTGAAACCCAGTTCTGTTTCTTGGACATTCGAAACCTTATTAAGCTTCAATTTTTCATCTGTTAATTAGAGAAAATAGTAGTATCTCTCTCTCAGAATATCTGGAATTAAATAAAAGGTATACATAAAGCTTAGCACGAGGCTTAGCAGAGAGTGAATTAATATTATTAATATAATAAGTGACTTGGAAATTATTGTTAATAATAGAGTTCTTCTAATCTTAGAGTTCCTGCTTATTGTATTCTATAGATTATTTGAATCAGTAATGTGGACTTTACATCAAAGCCTAATGGACAGTTCAAAGTTCATGTTAAATGTACTTCAATAAGTAGTTATAAACCCAAATAGTACTTTTTTTGTGTGAAGCAAGAAAGATTTAAACGGATAGACAAAATATAATAAAAGTTTATTTGTTTGTTTGTTTGTTTTTCCCATGGCCAAATATCTTCACTGAATCCCCACATCTTTGAAAAATGACATAGAGGTCAGTAATTGAAAACGTATATACCCAAATAAATGTACTTCAATTAGAGTAAAATACCAATGTCTCAGGAATGACACACATAATTGACTAAATCAAATACAGGAGAGTTCAAAGAAATTGCCCCAAGTTAAGATATCACATGTTAAATTATTTCTCTAAGAGAATGACCAAGCCTTAGAAAGAGATGCCTTTAAATAATGTGTGGGAGGGAGAGGATGATGACCTCAAAATCCTGACGGTTCATTAATAATAGTGTACAGGACCATTTCTAGTTAGGAAGCTTCTACTGGCCATCTCCCAATGTTGTGACACACTGCTTGATTTAATAAATTGGATAAAATAATTTTTCAGATTTTGTATTGAATAAAATTTGGTTTCCACTAATGGTGAATGCATTTTATTGGAAAACACCAAACTTGGGGCGTGGTTTGTATTAAGGTTCTAAATAAATACTTCTTAAATGACTATGAATGTAGAATAAAGAAAGGAGAAAAATATGACTCAAATTTTACCTCCTTAGCCTACAAAAATATTTTAGATTTAGTCACATAGTTCCATGGATATGGCCACATGGATATAATTTGTTCTCATAAATTTTCTTTCATATGACCAGAAAATTTTGTAAATAATCATATGAAGAGATATAATTTTTAATGCTTCACATTGATTGTGTCTAACCCTCTTTGATGTTTTTGTTTGTTCTCTCTAGATGCCTAAACTGATCATTCTTCTTCAGAATGTACAAGAGTGAAAATATAAGAAAGAAGCAAAAGGATCTCAGTTTATGTTTATCAATCATTTTTCTGCCTCCATATATACCTGAGGGATATGAAAAACATTCATCAGTTACAGGGAGAATAAATGAAGTAAATCTCTTCTGAGGAGGAGAAGCATATCTCAAATCTCAAGACAGTACGTTTATGTATGCGATAGCTTGAGTTCATGCTAATTCAATCACCTTATGCCTCAAGGTGAGAAATTGTGATGAGAGTAGGATTGTATGCATTCATCTTCTGTCTGTTTCAACTTCACCAAAAGATCTCTAAAGCTCAGACTTCTGACTAGTTCTGAAATTATATAAAGGCTCTGGAAATTGATGGCTATGGTTCTGGAGAAAAAAATATGCTAAACAAATTGTGTTTATCTTGGCATCCTCTCATGGGTCCTAGAGACCATTATTCTTCTCAATACCCATCCACTGTTCAAGGTCTTGCTCTTGAACCACTGATTTAAAAGTGAGGTGGTGGAGAGAGGAAGATGGAGAGGAAGAGAAGGGAAGCATGGTCAGGCAACATTGTTCTAAATTGTCAAATGAATCATTCTACATAAGGAGAAAGATCATATCAACTGAAATTTTAGCAGATAATCTTCACCGATAACTTAATACTGTCAAGACATATTTGCCTCTTCAAGTTCCTCAACTTTAAGGGTGGAATCTTTGATAACTGTAAAATCTAAAATGTGAAGTTCAAAATGGTAGAGGTAGAAAAGCAATAGTCCCATTGATTTTGTGGGAATGAAGTTACTGTTCTCTGTGACATGATATGACACTTTTGTCACAAATCCTACTGCTAGACTTTTTGGGTAGATTGACAGGCCATGAAAGTGTGACCCCCATCTGTATCATAGCTGTTCATGGATCCCATCCAGACTTGTGTTGTGCTCTTAGCTACCCATCACAAATAGTCTTTACTGGTATTGGGCCTTCTTTTTCCTGGGGTGTTTGAGAAATGGAGATCAAAAAATTTGACCTTACATAAGTCCAAATAACAATCTTTTCTCAAGCTGTAGAGTGAAGATTTTGATTCTTATGAAAACTGAAAACAAAACTTAAAAAAAATATATCTGAAAAAAAGTTTTCATTTATAGGCATTATTTCTGGCTTTTCATTTTGTTGTGTAAGAAAATATACTATAATAAAAGTGTATTTGCCTTTTAGTATTTTTATAAATTTTATTTAAAATTAACTAACAAAACAAAATATAAACTTTATCTACATGAGTAATCATCTTTTTCAGCAAGACTAAGAATAATTTGTGCAATTATTTGAGTGGTTGTCAGGACCACCAGTAGGGAGTTCAAAATCAAAGCATTTTGGCTATTCTACTTTATACCATGAATCAGAACCATAATTAAGTTCTGGCCATGGAGTTGTCCCCTTAAATAATACCTGGAATTAGGCAAGTGAGTTAATCTCTCTCGACTACAAAATTGGAACTTATACTACATGAGAATTGGAGTAGATGAATTCTAGAGTAGCGTCCAAATATAATACCTAAATTAAAAGTATCTTTTTTGTCCATCTTTCCTCCCACACTACCTTTGCTGCCCATAAATGCTACAAAAAATTAAAAAGAGCATGTTATCTGCATTTTTACTCATATTATGTATTACATAAGGTTATTCATTTTACAAATAATTTCTTTGTTTTCATTTTAATATTGAAAATCAGTATGATGAGAAGGACAGTATTTAGTCCTTAGCATTAGCAAACTTTGATAAAAACCCTATCCCTTCTTAGGTTCACGGACTTTGAAGATAAAATAAGTATATTTGGTCCTCGGTTTTGTCATAAGGAAAATGGTAATAGTTGCTAAATAGCAATGTTGTAGTAATAATTGACTAAGAATAAATACAAAATACTAAGCATGAGAACAGGTATTGTAGAAATAAAAATGTTAAATTATTTAAATTGTAGAAATAATTATGTTAAAATCAATGATGATATCTTAGTATAATTAAATTCTTTAGCAATACTTATAATATGATACTAGACACATGGAATTTATGTATACAAGAAGACTTTGGAACATATCTACTTGGCAAACTGAGATTTACTAAAACAATAACCTTTAGAACTCAAGGATTGTGAATAAAGCCAATCACCCTATAGAATATGTTTAAACAACTGTCAAAACTTTAAGATGGTAAAAGTTTAGAATTCTTTCTTCACTTTGTCCACGTGGTCAGTGAACTTTTTAATTTTGCATTATCAATTTGGTGATAGGTTGTGAGTAAGGATTTACATATTGTCACCTGCCTCAAAGGAGTTAACAAATATAAGGCACAACAAAAAGAACTATTTTAAGTGGGTTTGGCAGGGGAGCCTCCCTGCTGGAGAGAGGAGGGGAGAATGAGGTGTCAGCCTTGGCAGAGACCATGCACATTTGATGCCAAAACTGACCAAGCTTAAGTGAACAGCATGTCCTGGCTCTGTTGTCCAAAGAAATAACCTGTCAAATCCCTAGACTGAGCTTATACAACTTCCATATGGCCACCAGGAAAGCCTACTGACAGAGTCAGAAAATACATCTGCATTTTCAAGCATCCTTTTCAGTGAGTGTGATATGACTAGACAGAGCCAGCACACCACAAACCTGGTTTCTGGAGTAGGGCTTCTGATTAAAATGAATGTAATTGACCACTAGAAAGAGTGAATCCCCTGTCTTCCACAGACTCTTCTATGAGTAAGAAATAACTTCCCTTTAAATGACTGATTTTCACATGCTTCTACATCATTGACAACAATAAAATAACTACAAAAAGTGTTCTCAGTTTCTACCCAATAAAGCGATGACAGTGAAGATAATGATATAAATATAAACAAGTGTGTCAAGAGGACATGAAAGACATTTAAATGAAGGTCAAGAAAACACATGAAAGGTGAAATGAATGGATACATTGAGGGGACAGGCCCTAAGACCAACAGAGAATTGGTCTCTGAAACTTGTGGGAGGGTACTAGATGAAGAAATAACTCACCTCCAATAGCAAGAAAAATAAAGCAACTTAGTGAGACCCAGGCTAGGGATGATAAGTGGGAGTCAGAGAAAGTATAATTGATTGTTCCATGATGGGATTAGGGGGCATGCCCAGCTTCCCACAAATTAGTATACAATTCTAGAAATTGGATAGAAATGCCTATAATAAAGAATGATCCAGATGAAAGAGCAATGCTCCATAGTGGGTAAGGCTGTCGGGTCTGGAGTCAGAGACAACTGGTGTGTGATTTACTACATATGTGACTGTGGATCACTTACTTAACCCCTCAGATCAGCAACTTATTCATCTGTATGGATCACAAGGCCAACTTCATAAGATTGTTAGAAGAATTAAATAAGATAAAGTATCTGGAATACATAGCCCGGAGTGTGATAGATATTATTCACTTTTCAACAAAGAAAATTTATGATTGTTTACACATATACATGCATCTCTGTACATATGTAGCTCTGGCTAATGGCTAACAGCATACGAATGAATGGTTTATGGCATCTTTCAGTCCTTAATCATGGCTTGGTTTGCTTCTCTGCTTGGTTAAATGGCTACCCAGCCTTCTTCATCTAAAATATGTAACTTCCCTGATGGAAGATGTTCTCTCACGGGGGAAACTGTCACTAGAAACATTCTCCCTGACTTCAGCAAAGTAAATATCAAGAGAGAACAGAATACCACCAATGGCCTTGACAGCTTCAGACATATCAAGGGGTGTCACAGCAGTGACCGAGAAAAGAGAAAGAATGATCCTAACACCAAGTGAGCTATGATTTATTCATGATCTCCAATACTTGAGAAAATTTAGAGGGGGTGGAAAATGTAGCACAGAGAGGCTAAAATAGTTGACAGCTGTTACTCAGTTACTAAGATATCACCTAGATGTAAACTGAGATTTCTTTAACTCATTATCTTTGCTTTCCCCAAGGCACTATGCTGATTCCTAGCGCATGACTACTATGTTGTTTCAACCTTTCCCCTTTCTTTTTATGCATATATTGTTTTTGCTGCCTGGTAGTTCCAACCTTGGCAAACTTCTACTTCTGTCAATATATATAAAAACATTACCTCAGTAAAGCATTCCCACAATCCCCAGGATAGAAGTAACTGCTTCTTCAATTTCAAAGTGTATTTTCTTAAACCTATATTAAAGCATCTAACAGTGTTTATGGCTATATTCCCAGTATCTGGAAAAATGCCTAGCATATAGTACGTGGTCAATAAATATTGTTTGAATAAATGAATTGCATTTTAATGATTTATATACAGCCTCTCTGTCTTTATAGACATTGAACTCCTTGAAAATAGTGTATAACCAATTTGCTAAAAATGCTAAACTGGTTACTGTGAAATCCTGAAAGAGTTTTATTATATTTCCTATGGTCATTGTCAGATATTAAAAAACCCAATGCAATCTAATACCAACACTTCAATTTTTTATTCAATTTAAAGCTTCTCCACTTCCAATCACAATCCTTGGAGAGACATAAACTTCAAGATTCAAAGGGATAAATTAATATGTTGTGTATCTACTCTCTTTTATAAACCACTATTTTATCACACCCTCACACTTCTAATTCTGTCCACTCAAGAGTTAGGCTCCGTGGGAAGTGAAAATAGAGAAAAAGGGTGTTAAAACAGCCTTATTTCATGGATGCAGATTTAATGCCATACAAATAGTGGATGTCCAGATCTTGGCCTTTTCTTTCATGAGAAACTTTGTGGGCTCTTTTGCGATGGTGTGTGGATGCCTTAGTCAGTCCAGGCTGCTATAGCCAAGTACCACAACATGAGTGGTTTAGACAACAAACATTTAGTTTTCACAGTTCTGGAGGCTAGGAAGTCCAAGATCAAGACACTCGCAGAGTCAGTGTCTGGTAAGGGCCTATTTCTTGGTTCATACATGGACATCTTTCTCATTATGACTTCACGTGGCAAAAAGAAAACAAAAATACTCTCTGAGGTCCCTTTCATAAGGACATTGATTCCATTTATGAGGGCTTCATTCTCATGACCTAATTACTTCTCAAACCTTCTTTCTCATCTATCTGTCTATTTTAAAGATGAAGATGGGTGACAGACACATATTAATTTTGGCTACATTCCAGACTTAAAACCTCCTATTTAGCATCCTGTAATAACTTTTTTCCTGCTTGTTTTAACTTTTACCATCTAGCATGTTGTAAGATACCCTATAAATATTAAATGAATAATAAATAAATGAATAAATGAATGAATTTATGAGATAATAACTACATAAAAAAGACTATAACCTTTGTAAGTTTGAAGAAATATATAATTCTGTATATAAAACCTTCTGAGAGAGTCACTGGGTGGGGAAAACATGTAATAGGGTTATCAAGTTGATGCCATTGAGGAGACTATTGATGTGGAAAGACTCATAATTATCTATCTTGGATGGATAAGACATGTTAAGGATTTGCTTTCTTAGTGGTCAGAATCCAAGAATACAGAACTCAGGTTTCAGTCTAATGACTTTGAATCTATTCATAAGATTCTTAGTTGAGTGGAGGGAAGCCTCAGATTGAGATTAGTCAAGAAATAAGCTTGAAGAAGGAAGATATTTTGCTAGGACTCCTGCATATTTTAGCTACACTATAGGTTGAAATAACTATTTTGAGCTAGAATTAATATTAAGTTATAATTTCATACTCTTTTATATTTGTTGCTTTTTTGTTGAATTGACTAAAATGTATTGCTATCAAGATACTTCTGTTGTATCTCATGTTTTTGTAAAGGACATAAATGCCCCCTTTCTCTGGACAAAAGCAGGAAAAGGTTCATGATTTTTCTGACTCCCTACTAGATAATAACAACCCTAGGATCACTTTAAGAAACACAGTGTTAGCATTTTTAATTTGAAGAATTGATCAAACTTTACATTAGCGTTAGTATAAATTGTTTTGTTTTGTTTTGTTTTGTTTTTCCTTCCACTGTCTGGGCCAGCTTTGGACTCAATTCTTGCAGCAGGGGAAGGAAAGTGTTTTGTTTTGTTTTGTTTTCATGTGTATGTATCCCTCTTCTTCCACTTTCTAACTGCTGATTTAATTGAATCAGGTTAAATTTGGGTCCTGTGAGGATCAGGTAGATGAGAGGTAGGTCAGTTTTTATCCAGCTGGTAGTGGCTTGTGATTCTTTTGTGAGACAAATGGTTAAAGCTGGCAACTCTGGGTAGGCCTGACGTATGTTTTCTCTGATACAGAGATTTCCACTGGCTTCTTGGATTTAAATGTTTATTTCCTGCAGTTGCGTTAACAGATTCAACTCTATTCTGCTACTTTGTGCTTCCTTCCTCTGCTTGCCCTATAACAATAGACCTTCGATCTCTTTCTGGCAGCCCTATTGGACAAGGTCCAAGACAAGCTCTTGTTGTGTTGTGGCCTACTGCACACTTAAATACCTGTGCCCCATACATTCTGGGAATGAACACCTACTTCAACAGGGTGCATTTTCTTGGTCTCGACTCCAAATAAATAGCCCTCCTTTAGTCCTCAAGATTTCCTGGAAAGGAGTCAAACCCCACTCCAGAACTGACTTTCAATTTTCCAGATATAAGTCAGGCATTGGAAGCTTCCAAACAGCACAGTGCAGTATGGTCTGGGGGATTCTCTTAAATCCTAATTTACTAGGTTTGGAGTGAGGAAGAGAAAACCCTTATTCTTATCTCAAGGAGGAGGTGGAACTCAAAGCCCTATAACAGCTAACTTCGAAGAAATCTCATTTCTAAACACCCTCTTTCTTCACGTTCTGACCCCTTTTTCTATGTTTATCTGGTTGGAATACTCCAAGAGGCTTGAAACTTTTCTCTAATTTCCATTGAAAACCTACACATGGAAATTTGGCCTTGGAATTTTGCATCTATTGTATCTTGGGATTTTTCTGGAAACCTTATTTTAACATACTGTTATATAGTAAACAAGTATCATCAAGGGTCAAACCACAGATTTACATTGAACTTTCAGAGCTTCATCTACATGTGAGTTAGAAGTGTTCTATGTTTGGAAAGGTAGACATACATTAACTATGCTCTCCAATTTTACTCGCATTTAATGGCTCTAAATTTTTTAAAACTGGGCTTAGATTAATAGTACCAATTAATTCAGTTAATTCAAGTTAATTCAACTTGTAATGATAAGATGAAGGGAAAGGCATTAGATGCTCTGACTCCCATATTTCTCTGTATAGTTGTTTCTTTGCATTTCCAGCTCCTCTGAGAATTCAAGAGCTAGCAGAGGAGAAACAGCTGTGTGGCTTTTCATCTGAGCAAAAATCTTAAACTACTGAATGAAAATTTGTCTTTTTACTTCTTTCACACAGTTTCAGTAAACTGAATTAGCCCATTTCATTACATGAAAATTCCCTCTGATGAGCGAAATAGCTACTAATGAATAACACTGTAAACAATTACATAAAGCAAGTTGCTAAAAATCTAAACTATCTGCTTCAACAGCTAATGGGAACATGGCCACAGGACATAGTATCTGCTCTCTTCCTCTGCTGTACCAAGGTTTAGTTTGAAAATCTTCATCAAAAATCCATTGTTTTTCTTCATGCTTGAAAAAAACAATTCTAACATTTATATGAAAGAATAACAGAATAGTCATGAAGAAAATAAGAAAATAAATTGCATGGAATTAGTCTTACCAGGTACAAAGTATCTCAGAATATTATTGTAATTAAAACAGAAAAGCATTCCTCAGGTGTAAACTAACAGATAAATGAATACTTAAAAAGTCCAAATACACTTAAATTAAGTTAAATTTCTAAGATAAGGATGTCATTTCAAACCACTGAAAATGTAATGAATTATATAAGATTATTTAATAAATAATTCTAGAATAACCTTTTTCTTTTTTTTTTTACTTTGAAAAGTTTACAAATATACACACAAACATACACGCACATATGTGCAACATGGAATGGATATACCAAAATATGTATCTTTAGTGTTTTACTTCACAATAAATTCTAGTTAAATTAAGACTTAAGGCTTAATAATGAAAATAAGAAGTTATTGGAATAGCACATGAATAAAAAAATATTTAAAATATTAGAATAGAAATTGCCTTTATAAGCATGACAGAAAAACCAAAAACCTTAAAAAAATAAGTCTACAAAAAATATTAACATTTTCAGTAGCAAAATTATACAAACGGAAAAAAATTAAAGATAATCATAATTGGGAAACATGTAGAACATAATCAGACAAAACATCTATTTTAAATGTATATAAAGAGAGCTTACAATTCAGGAAGAAAGGACTAAAAATTCAATAGAATAACAGG
>NW_011888812.1:5383918-5394599 GCF_000151845.1 Pteropus vampyrus
TTTTTTTTTTTACTTTGAAAAGTTTACAAATATACACACAAACATACACGCACATATGTGCAACATGGAATGGATATACCAAAATATGTATCTTTAGTGTTTTACTTCACAATAAATTCTAGTTAAATTAAGACTTAAGGCTTAATAATGAAAATAAGAAGTTATTGGAATAGCACATGAATAAAAAAATATTTAAAATATTAGAATAGAAATTGCCTTTATAAGCATGACAGAAAAACCAAAAACCTTAAAAAAATAAGTCTACAAAAAATATTAACATTTTCAGTAGCAAAATTATACAAACGGAAAAAAATTAAAGATAATCATAATTGGGAAACATGTAGAACATAATCAGACAAAACATCTATTTTAAATGTATATAAAGAGAGCTTACAATTCAGGAAGAAAGGACTAAAAATTCAATAGAATAACAGGCAACGGGTATAAAAAAGCAATTTTCTAAAAATAAAATCCAAATAACTCTAAATGTATAAAAATATGATCAACTTCATGCTAATTACAAACAAATTAAAACAGTGAAATAATTTTTTTTATCATTGAGAAGCAAAAAATAAAGACTAATGAATATATTCAGTGTCAGTAAGAGTATAGGATAGACACTAAAATATGCTATTGTTAGACATATATTTTTGAAAAATAATATGGTAATGTCTTTCAAAATAGTAAATGTAAATCACCTTTGACTCAGTTTTTACAATTTAGATTGTTAATGATACACCTTCAGAAATTTAATCTAGAAATATATTGGTGTATAAAAGTGTTTACTTTAATATTGGCAAAAACAATATTGGGGAAAGATATAAATGTTCATTGATAATGGGCCAGATTTAAATTCTTATATTCCTCCAATAAAATACTCTGAAGCGATCTAGAATATTGTATAATAACAAATGGCAAAGCATGAAACAGAATAATAAGTATGGAATGAGCCCAATTGTGTCAAAACAGACTTAGAAAATACGAGAGGATTAACATCATACTGCTGATGGTGGCTTATCCTGGTGATGGGGTTAGGGCAAATAAAAGGAGGATGGTTTACGTTTATTTTGTGCATTTCTGTAGTTTAATTACTACTTGCAATAAAAATGTGTCACTATTATAATAAAAGTCACATAAAACACAAACAAACAGAGGTAGACAGAAGGCTTGGCAAAAACAATGCTTAGATTTAAACAGAACGTAGCACTAGCAATAAAGTGCTGCTATATAATTGTGTGGTGCTATATAATTGAAATTATGGAAGTCTATCTCAAAAACCTTAGCCTGAGAAGAAATAAACTGCCTAGTCAGCAGTTAGCTCATCTACTCACCAAGTGAGGATAAAATAATACCTTGTCATCTTTATTCAAAAAGGATTAGTCTTAGAGAACAAATTTCTTCTTTCTTATCAACTCAGAATAGTAGGTCTTACTGAAGTAATTCATCCTAAATTGAAACTGAGAGATTTGTGTGTGAACACTTGTAGAACTAATTGTTATGCTTAGTGACACACTTTAATGATTATTGGTTCCACTATTTATCTTCCAGGGCTGCTGGGAATATTATGTAAAATAATAAATGTGAAAATGTTGTCAAAGGGTATGTTCAGGGTAATTATTATTGTTCAAATGTTGGCTTAAGGCAGAAAAACATCACCATAAGTAATAACCATGAGTTTTAAAAATCGGAGCTATTAAATTAAAATAAGGAAATACTGTTTTTGGTCTCTCACACCGACAAAGCTTAAAAAAAAAATCCTTGATAAATGCAGCGTTGTGGAGGAGTAAAATTGGTTGTTTCTCTGGAAGGCAACTTGGAAATATATGTTAACATGTCTTAAAATAAGCAGAACCATTGAACTAGTAATTCCCTTTCTAAGAATATATCTCGAGGAAATAATGTATGCATATTTCATCCTAGCGTAATTATAAGATAGCAATAATTTAGAAATGATGTAATAGCCAACAACAGGAGACTGGTTAAATAATTATGGTGTTCCACATAGTCATTAAAAATAATCCTATTGGAAATTAAATGTACAGGAAATATTATTAAGTAAAAAGATTAAATAATATATGTATAGTATAATTTAATTTTCCTAAATATTTTGCTTTGAAAATCTATAATGAAGGAGATTTGACTGTGCGGTGAACACAAAATGCAATATACGGATGCGTTATTGAATTGTACACTTAAAACCTACATGATTTTATTAACTGATGTCACTCCAATACATTTAATTAAAAAATACAAAATGAGGTTGAGATGGATAAAATAACTTAATCTAAGTTAACTGCCACTATAATAGATCTAGCTGATTTTCAAACACACACACATGCATGCATGCAACAAAGAAAATGTCCATAATAAGATCATTTAACTCAGTATTTATTATGTGATGAAAAATTTACATACAATCCTTATACATTGTTTAAACGACTTCATAGATAAAGAAATTGAGGTTCAATGAAGCTAAGCAACTCACCCTCAACCAAATAAAATAAAAACAAACAAAACTGATCATGTGAGTTTCTTTTCTTAATAAAAATCCCTTAAGCTTAGAGTTTTCACATGTGATCAGAGACCCCAGCTGAACCTAAACAGAGACTTACAACGTGAGTGCCTGGAATCTGGTGACTTTGCTCACCCATCCAGTAGCCTGAGTTGATAGGCAAGAAGGAAAACATTGTGGGACTTTGAGGAGGAAATTTTCACTGTGATATTAAATAGAGATTCAAAGGAAATGGAGAAATGAACTCAGGATGGCCCATGAACGATGACAGGCAGATAAACTAAAGAAAGAAAGGTTTGGATACGGGGCTAACTTTCCATAAAAATTAAAGAAGCTAATAATTTTAATGAAAAAAAAAATGACAACAACTGTTTCTCAGACTGGGTTTTTTTTCCAGAAATAAAAATTCTCAAGGAAAGAAATGGCTTCAGGGCAAAGATGAAATCCAGGATAGAGAAGTAATGTGCTCTATTAATAAATAGTAAAAAATAATAATACTGTACTTCTTAGGAAATATCTGTTAAATAACAAAAGTTCTAAGAATATCAAGGTCATCTTACCACAGCAACTACACTTGGGAAGCAAATTCTAGTAGATTTTGTCTATTAGAAATGATTACATTCAATACATAGAAAGCCCACAGAGGTTTTAAATAAATTATACTATTTTGTGCTGAAAGTGACAAAAACAGTACAATATGTAAAGAAACCTGGGATACCCAAATTTCTGTGGTCAGTAAATGAGTTATAAAAACTATTCGACCACAAAGATGGGTTACTTTTTATAGAAAAGGAAGAATGATCCTGAAGAAGACACCAAGGGCTAAAAGAATAGAGCCATAAACTACAAAAGATCATTCACAGAAAGGGACTTGACCTTAGTTAAGGAACTGAAATTGCTATGAACCAATGACCGCTGTATGCCTCCGGTTCGCACTATGGAAAGGACAAGCACCACATTTCCGCACAGAACAGAGAATCCAATGAAGTGAGTATTGAAAGCAGCCCAATGCTTGCTGGGATTTTGTGTGCATTACATAACTGGAGACACTGGGAGAAGGAATCATGGATAGAACGGCATCCTCTCCCAAGACCAGAAAGTGAAGCACCTGTCGAGAGCATGACATCCTTGGAAGCATGATAGGTGCCGCAAAGAAGCATGACTAGAGAGCAGTCCAGGGGACTTGCTTGTGGGTGTATGTGAAAAATTCTCTGGAGACGCCCAGAAATATCAAGGAGAGATGCTATATTTTGATGGGGGTGAGGCCCTCCCATCAGCAATTTTGGCATTAAAACAATACATTTTGATATTATGTATTAAAGTGACTCTTTTGGTAAGTACAGGCTAGTGAGGCAAGTGTTAATTTCAGTTACATATGCTTTCATGTCTCTCACTTAAGCAAAATTTTGCAGTTGATGAGCATGGAGGGTCCAGACAAGAAAATCCTTATAGGTCTGACCTTTTCCTATGTCCTGAGTAGCAAGAATTCAATTATGAGACAACTAGATTAATCTATAAATTCTAACATTTTGTATTATGTGTTTCTGTCTGTTGTCTATTGGCATAACAAGCAACAACACTTAGCAGCTTAAAATAATAATCATCCCACTGTACCTCACAGTTCTGTGAATTGCTTGGGCACAAATGAACAGCTCTTTTCCAGCCTCACTTGGGATCATATTATCTATATGTAATCAGAGGGTAGTGAGGCCAAAGTTAACTGGAAGCTTGGCTGTGACATTGGGAGAACTGGGCCTCTCTCGCCTGCCTCATGTAGTTTCAGGGCCTCTTCTCTCCACATGGGTCCTGGATTCTTCACAGGGTCTCTCAAGAAGGGTTATTCCAAAAAAAAAAAAAAAAACAGAAAAGTGAAAGCCACTAGGCCACCTTAAGGATTAGTCTCAGCACTGGCACAATGACACCCACATTCTGTTAATAAAGTGAGTCGCAGCGCCAGCTCAGATTCAGCATGGGAGGAAACTAGACATGGACATGAATCCAGGAGATGGCTCTTCGCGAGTCAACCTTGGAGATCAGCTACCGCTTCCCAGTATCTGCTATGTGTCAGGCAAATGCTAGCACTAGGCGTACAGTAGTGCATCAGCTCACATGAGCTGCTGCCTTCAAGAATCCTATAGTCTTGAGAGAGAGATAGACATCAATCAAGAGAAATTCCACTATAACAATTGCTCCAAAGGGCAAATACTGTTGTTCTCGGGTGGTAATTTATACTAATCATGGAGGCTTCTTGGGGAAATAAAGCTAGAGGTGATGGTAAAAAAGAGTAACAATAAACTACATGACTAGGGAATGGAAGAAGCATTACAGCCAGAGGAAGTAGCACAAATACAAGACATAACGAGTACCACACACTGAAAAACAGGACAGTGAAGTTGTAGCTGAAAAAATGTGGACAGCAGGCTGGTGAGGTAGATAGAAGTCTTGCTTTGTCTTCATTTTTAGAGCAATGAGAAGTGACTAAAAGGTTTCAGGAGTAGGAGGTGACAGGATCAGTCTTGCATTTAGAAAAATTCCCTCTGGCTGCACGGTGGAGAGTAGATTAAAGGGAGTGCCTCAGAGATGACTTTATTCCCCCTTCCAGGATATTGCAACTTTCCAGGTGAGAGGTGAGCTTCCTCCTTCATTTCACATATCTTAGGAGTGCTGGATGTTTGACAGACAGGCATTGGCAGAATTGCTTTTGTTTCTTTTCTAATCAGTTTTCTGGCTTCTATTTTCTTTTTCTTACTCAAATAAAAGCGATTCTGGATCCAAAACAACTCAGAGGAAAGGGCGATCGAAACCAATCAAATGAAATAGAGAATATCTTAAAAGGCGGGCAAGACCAGGAGCCAAACTTGGCTTCGTTTAAATTGTCAATTCTTTCAGAGTCATCACCTCCCCACTATGAATCCTCTTGGAATCTCCAATAAGATAAACAGTAATGCCTTAGTTGTCCTTTCTTTTTTCTTTAGCTGGAGCTTAAACATTCTTATCAATTTACCTACTCTTTCAAATAGAAGTGTTCTTTGGTGCAGAGTGACACAGGTATGGGATCAAACACTTGCTCTGCTGGATAAACTTACATAAGTATATGAACTTCTCTGAATTTTGATATTTTTATTTAATAACAAAATAAAGAGCATGACAGTATAGGTTCAAAGTGCTGCAAGAAGTCAATGAGATGATGAATTCAAAGGGTTTACCCAGTTCAGTACAACCTAGTGGTTATGAGATATACTTTGTTGCTAAATCAATCTTGGCTCAATTCCCAGCTCTTTCATTTATTAGCTCTATGGCCTTAAACAAGTTATTTATTGTACTGAATATTCCAAAAAAAAATTTTATTTGTAAAATGTATATAAACGTAATATCTCTTTATAGTATGTTTATGAGAATTACTTGACAAAAGCCATAGAAAGTACTAAATAGAGTAATTGGCATATAGCCAACACTTAATAACTGGTAACTGCTATTATTACAAAAATTATTCATACTCAATAAACTTAATTCAATTTTATTTTTCCCCTTCACTAGGACTTTTTCTTCCTCACTCCTAATACATTGTCTTCTTACAATTGTGAGCAACCTCACTTAAGTGCTGTGGATTCTCTTTAATTTCTCTCTCTCTCTCTCTCTCTCTCTCTCTCTGTGTCACTCCCCCTCCCTCCCTCCCACAAATTTAAACAACAAAAACAATGACATGATCAAAACAATACAAACACTTGAGTATTCAGATAGTTAATTTTGGAAAACTAAATTGTTAAAACAAAAGGAAAGAAGTCACAATTTCAATATTTATCAAACTAACAATTCTTAATATAGAACTCGAGTTTTAAAAAACCCCCTGACTTCATCTGTTCTCAGTGGACATACCAAAAAGTTGGTACTAAAACAGCCACACACTTTCTCCCATAAATAGCCTGTTGAGTGCCTATCAACTATAAAATGGTTATGATTTTAATTTTTTATAAAGTTCATAATACCTTTAAAATTTACTCTTGGTTCAGATATTACTATTTTGTGTTCTAAAAACAAAACTTTTATTTCTACATGGTACTTTGATTTACGTCTAAGACCTGAAATGGACAAGCCTGTGCTGTAGAATTTAATTAACATGTGAATGTAAACCAGGCCCTCTTTTACCTTTCCCTCATATCAGGAATAGAAGACTGCAATATCGAGTATATTTTTCTTTAGTTATGAAAGAACAGCTATTTCTGATATACAATTGCCAGAAAAAGTCCCTCAGTGAACCCTGGTTTACTGTGAGAATTGGTGGAAACTGTAAGAAAATTATGAAAATATTTTAAATGCATAGTCAGAAAATAATAACTTTCCTTTCTATTGTAAATGGCAATTATATTGTCCAATCTTCCTATGAAAACTTGTTAACTCAAGTTTTGAAGTGACAAAATATTTCTGTGCTCATGTTAAACATTTTTGTCCCGTGGAGCATGCTGATATGACTGATCCTTGGATAATATTTGACTTCATGAAGTGGGCTTGTTTTTTCCACTTTTAATTGTACAATTCTAATTTTGTT
Organism: Pteropus vampyrus; assembly: GCF_000151845.1. Classification (NCBI taxonomy): domain Eukaryota; kingdom Metazoa; phylum Chordata; class Mammalia; order Chiroptera; family Pteropodidae; genus Pteropus; species Pteropus vampyrus. Next base: position 5,390,977 of record NW_011888812.1, read on the forward strand.
CAGTTCTTTTTATATTTCACTAGACTGTAAGACTTACTAAGCTAAAATATAAAATAATTTACCTATGATATCTTTCAGGAATAAAATATCTTATATTTTGTAGAACAATATTTTCAGAGACAGCAGAGTTTTCAATGATTATTGGTAGATAGCCATTCTTTCATCCCTGTTAAATATCTCTAGCCATATTTAGAGTGAACCGATTAGGTCTTACAAAATATTACAGCCAAGAAAGGGCCTTTAACATGTATGATATTTAAATGAATTAATTTCATGATTAAGTACAATGTTAAATTTGCATAGCTATGTCCATGTGATTAAAATCTCTTATTTGCAATGGTGCATGTGAAACAAAACCTCATTAACTCAGAACTCTTCATTCAGAACGTGTGAGAATTAAAGAAAAAATAGGCTTGAGAATATATTCATAGTTACATGCAAAGAAATCTTTTGCTGAGCAAAAGAGATGGGAAAAGGTTTTTCCTTAAAAAAAAATTTGAGAAATCAAATTATTTCTGGTACTATAGTGGCATTTATTTGCATGGTAATGTTAATTTATAATAATAGCTGCTGCCACTGTGATGGAAAATGCTCCATGTATTTTATTTATATAATCTTATTTAACTTTATGAGGTAGGGATAATTAATTTCAGCTTTCAAATTAAGAAATTCTTACAATTTCTGCCAATTCTAAGGACAAAGGACTTATCTCAGGTTATTCTGCTAAGTCAGGAAGGAATCTTATTCCAGCTAGCTCCCAAGTGCATTATTTTCCAACTATACTATAAGTCTAACATTTGAGAACAAGATTGCTAAACTAATTAAATGTAGAATTTCAAACAGGAAAATGAGTGCCTCTGCTTGGCATTATTAGATACTTAAAAATAGTCTATATATTTGATTAGTATATAGCCACCTCCTGTCTCTCTTAATAAATTATAAAGAAAGATAGTAGCATTTCTCATAACTAGTGCTGACAGAGTTTAAATCAAACCAGGTACATGGCTGGGGATTTTTTTTTTTTTTCCCTTATTCTTGATATCAACAGGGTCCCATGCAAAAAAGTGAAACAAATATTCAAAGAAGGATGTAAGCAGTGAGAATCCAACCCAATTTCCCTTCTGTATAAAATTACCTCTAAAATGAAGCTAAAAATAAATTTTTAATGTAAAAAAAAGTGGTTGGAGTGGCTTAGGACCCTTTAGCCACATTTTAATTACCTCTCAGTTCTATATGCAGTGTACTTTGTTTCTAATTCACAGACAGATTTGTCATAAAGTGTCAAGCACATGCTCTGCACTACTTATTGAAAGCCCACACTATCCAGAGCACGATATAGCACAGGTCATTATTCCCTTAATAGGCCAAAATGAAAGACTGGTCATTGCAGTATATTCCTGACCAGTAAAGGACATGGCTGCATAACGGTCAGTTCCAGGCACTTGTTCACACTGGCTCTGGCTTAACTTCCTCTGAAGAGCAAGATTCAGATCTCAAATGTAATGAAATGATATATTACTTCTGGAAATTCTAGGATGTCTCTCTTCAAAGCATACATTTGGAGAGTTGCAGACATGTGTTATTGACCAGCAGAAATTACAACATGCTAATGTATATGTGAAATAATTGAAGTACAGAGTGATAACACCATACCATAATCTCTTTTAAAGTTAGATCCAATGCAATCTCAAAAAAAAGTGGGATAATAAAAGGGTCAAATTAACAACTTCTCCAGTATTCTGCTTGACAATGTCTACCCAGAAAGGTACTGATCCAGGAAAACAGACTGTCAAATAGGAAAAGGAAATGATATAAAATTTGTTAATAATGGGACAATGGAAATTGCACAAGGTTATATTACATGTCTGGGAAGGCAAATGTGGGTAAATTCCTTCTCCGAAACTAGGTGTCTCAAGGATAACTCCCACTTTCTAGACATCCCAATTAGACCACCTGACCTAGGACTACTCTAGTCATTGTTATTCATGAGTTCTACCTACATGGGAAGCCTGAAAAAGTCAAAATTCCTGGGACTATGAAATCAGACTGATTTTAGATTAAATCTTGGTGAGGGTTTTACTAATTTATGACCTTAACATAATTAATATATGTTATTAAAATGTAATATACTTTACCATTTTGAGGACACAATAAATTTCTTCGTAGAGAGGCTACTGCTAGGATTAAGAATTATCTGAGCAATGCACCTAAGACATAAAGTGTTTAGGATCTGATAGTTTTCCTCTCTTTTTGCGCCCTTTTTCTAATCAATATTATATTTATTTAGTAGTAACACTAAATACTTGGCCTTATTATTGGCTGATTTTCTTGTGCATTCAGTATATATTGATGGTACACTTTCAAGGGGTTATTGGTATTTTTGTAATATTTATTGCTATTAGTATAATTTACTGTTTAAAAGCAGAAATATACAAGCCAAATTCACTGTTTATATAGAGACACATATGCATAAGCAGAAGAGATAAGAAGACAATAAGCATTAACAAAGCCTGTGGCCATTTAAAAAATGCAGAACAAATAAGACTTTCTCTCTTTGGAGAATAATGGAACTTTGGTTCACTATGGGAGCTGAAAGGGCAATCCATGTCTAAAACTAATCATGACAGCTGTGATAAAAATTGACTCAGAAAGGAAAAATTGACAAAATATCTGCATAGATTGCACTTTAGATATAATTAAATTTAGAAAGAAGGGCCCATGAGACATGAAGCATAATAATAGGAAAGATGATGAGTCATGTAATAATTCTTAATGAAAAGCAAGAGATAAGGAAGAATTAGCTTGGAGGCTAGATTTGTAGCAAACAGCTCTCCTTTAAATATTATGATGCTTTGGTAGTTGCTACTCATATTTATTCATTCACTCATTCACTCATTTTTTCATTCATCAAATAATTATTGAGTATATCTTATGTGAAAAAACAACTGGTGCATAGACAATGAAATGATATATATGGTCACTGCCTTCATGAAATGCATAGTACAACAGAAGAAACAAAATTATGAAGTAAACAAATCCACGCATGGGACATTTTTTTCCCGTCGTGGTAAATATTTTCAGAAAATAAACAATGTGATGAATTCATGGCTTATCGAGTGACAGCATTTTGGTTGGAGTAGGCAAGTTAGGCCTCACCCGAAAATATGCATTTATACTGATTCCAGAAGGAGTCAAAAGAACGAGTCATGAAAATCTGTGGATGCGAGCATTTCAGCCAGATGGAAGAGGAAGTGTCAGATTTGGCACGTTAGAAAAACACCAGTAACAGGACAGCTTGAGATTTTGAGCAAGGTGGAGAATGCTATGAGGTTAATTTGGAGGCGTAGGCACCTCACTTACATCCTTTTGACTATCTTTTAAAATTTGCTGGTAGTGGAATGGGGTGTATAGAAGCAGAGAACTCAGAAAGGAAGATTTTGGAACTTTTCAAGAGAGAAATGGTGGTGATATGAACTAAGATGTGAGAGTAAAGATATATTTTAGTGGAGTATAATATTTTATTTGCAGAACAAATAAGATTTAGTGATTCAGAGAAAGAGAAATCAAAGATGTTATCTTTGTTTTTAATTTGAAGAACTAGAAGGATAAAGTTGCATTTTGCT
>NW_011888812.1:5396364-5415044 GCF_000151845.1 Pteropus vampyrus
TGTTTTATATCTGTCAAGGATGGTTTAAACCACATTGTTTACTCTCAAGTTTCCTCTTACTCTACCCACCCATTATTGTTCTCCTGACCGAAAAGTTACTCATATTGCCCAGAGAAAACGAATCTCTAAACATTGATATTCCTCTTAAAGATGGTCATCGACAATACTTAAAAGAGCTAAAATGCAATAGTTTGTTCTACTGGTAGAATTCCTCTGATGGGATGTTCAGAAATATTAGTGACATTTTCGATTTTAGACAAAATAATATGAATTAATTATATTCTATATCGATTTTCAAAATTGCAGTCCAGCATACCTCAAATGAAGAAAAAGAACATTTAAACGATCCACCAGCACTACACATTAAAGTGATGTGCAAAGATTTGAGAAGCAATATAATTCACTAAGCCTGACTCTTGGATGTTGTGGTTGGCTCTGGGTTCTCCTATTGCTCTCCACTCTCTCCATAAAGGCATCTCTTAATGGTCATCAGTTTAATACAAACATTACATGAATCTCTCCCAAATTTACATCTAGCCCAGACCTTTCTTCAGATTCAAATATCCAAATGCCTAATATCTTCACATATATGTTCCACAGATCTCTCAAACTAAACACAACTCTTGAGTGTGCCTCATAACATATTCTGCCTCTCACTGACCTTTAATTGGCTTTATCTCAATGAACTACCACTGCTTACCCAGTGCCACAAAACAGAGACCATCTTTGCTTTGTTCTTCCCCTCATTTTTATCTAACACATTAGTAAATTGTATTAACTATACTAGTTCCCATCCCCCAGAAATATCTCAAATTTTACCTCTTTTCTTCATCTCCATTAATATTCCTTTGGTGTGAACCATAAGCCTCTTCTATGGAATACAGTATCTATAGCTCAACCTTTTGCTCTATATCATCTCTTACTTTCCTTTAGTGTATTTAATACAGAAAACAGCAACAACCTTTTCTTACAACATACATTAGATCTCATCACTCATTGATCTCATAACAACATCCAAGCACTTATCGTGGCCTGTGGCCCTGCAGGAGCTACCCCTGCATCATTCAGTATGTGATCATTAGCCACATGAAACTGTTTAAGTTCAAATCTAATTCAATTGAAATTGAACAAAATTTAAAATTTCAGTTTTTCAGTTATTCTAGCCACATATCAAGTTTTCAGTAGCCAGATAACTAGGGGCCACTGTCAATGCAGAAAGTCCTACCGGAAAATGCTCATATTAGTTGATGATCCTCTCAAATTCATGCAACACCATTCTGACCCTTGCCCATCACTTTCTAGTCACATTGTTTTTCAGATTTCTGACCATGTCAAGCTCTTTGTCACTTCAGAGTCTTTACACAGGTTTTCTTCTATGCATAGGATATTCTTTTCTCTATTTGTTGGGTGGGTAGTTTATCACTTAGATTTTACGTTAAAACCTACCTCTGCAGAGAAGACTTCCTTGACCATCCTATCCAAACCAGGACTCCCTTTGTTGGTGTCTAGCTTATTTATTACTTACATTACTCTCATTACAGTGTGAAAAAATAATTTGCATATTTGTTTTCTTTGTTCTTGTATGTCTTCTTCATGAGAGTGGAAGCTTTAGGAAATAGAACTTTATGCTTACCTTGTTCACCACTGTATAACCACACACTAGCACAGTTTATGATACATAGGAAGAGCTTGATAAATATCTGTTGATGAAATAAAAGGAAGGCAAGAATTTAGCCATTTAAATTGGATTCATGTAACCCTCACTTTAATAAATGTTCACAAGTTTACACAATTTTATTCAGTTAGTCATGTATTTCATGTCCCATGGATGCCTGGCACTCACATGTATGTTATTAGCATATGTATTAGTATATCATAAAATAAGCATTTCCTAAATTAAGCACTATAGAAATATAGCTTTATAGTAAATATATTTTCCTTATAACTCATTCGCTCTTTTTTATCTTTGAAAATATTTAATCAAGGAGATGATGCCACAGTGTCTCTCACTGTGTTTTCTTTTTAATTAGGGAAATAGACATAATATGAAATTTAACGTTGTGACCATTTCCAAGTAGACTGTCCTGTGGTGTTAAATACATTCACATTGTTGTGTAGCCATCATCATCTATCTCTGGAATTCATCTTCCCCAACAGAAACTCTCTACACATTAAACACTCTACGACATTCTCCCTGTCCCCAGCCTATGGAAATCGCCATTATACTGCCTGTCTCTATGAATTTGACTACTTTTTGGACCTCATATAAAAGGAATCACACAATATCTTTCCTTGTGACTGGATGATTTCACTTAGAATAACGTCTTTAAGGTTCATCATGTAGTAGCCTGTGTTAAAATGCCCTTCTTTTTAAAGGCTGGATGATAAATACTGCATTGTTTTATCTGTTCATCTGTCGACGGGACATGTGAGTTGCTTCCATGTTTTGGAACACTATTGTAAATAGTGTTGCTATGAATATGGGTATACAAATATTTCTTCAAATTCTATTTTCAATTATTTGGGGTTTATATCCAGAGGTGGAATTGCTGGACCATATGGTAATTCTATGTTTAATTGCCATAGTGTTTTCCATGATGGATGCACTATTTTACATTCTTACTAGCAATGTGCAAGGGTTTCAATTTCTCCATATCATTATCGACATTTTTTATTTTCTGTTTCTTAAATAATATCCATCTTAATAAAAGTGAATCGGTATCTCATTGTGGTTTTGATTTATATTGTCCTAATGACTAAAAGTGTTGAGAATCTTTTTGTGTGCTTGTTGGTTATTTGTATTTTTCTTTTGGAGAAATGTCTATTCAGATGTTTTATCCAACTTTTAATCAAGTTGTTTGTTTTTTGTTGTTGTTGAATTGTAGGAATTATTTATTTGTTCTGGATATCAATCACTTATCAGATATATGATTTGCAAATATTTTTTCATTTCATGGTATCTGATTCATAATACTTTTAAAATATGCTGACATAGATATGCAAAAAATATTAAGTAGAATCTATACATTTATTCTTGGATTTCCTTGAGGGGACATACATTTCACTCCCCGGAATGAAATCTTGTGTTAATATCTGTAGTTTTATAATCAATCTTGATATCTAGAAATATAGCTGTTACAGTTTGTTCTTCTTTGTGATTGCCCTGCTATTGCATTTCTATCGGCATTTTAGAATCAGCTTGAGAAAGAAAATAAATGTATAGATTCTTTTTGCCTTTCTCTCTTTTTGCCTTTCTCTCTCCTCTTTGGGAAGAGTACAGATTTATCTGATTGATAATTTATCTGACGAATCTGTGAGAATTTAACACCTATCTCTTGTTTGGCTGGAATCAATAATTTAAAAGCCAACCATACATGTGTTTTTGCAGTGCCCCTCAAACTGGAAAAATCAAAGTTCCTGATATTCATATTTTCCCTTTAGGTGTGTCTAAACTTTGGAGGGAGTAGTAACAAGCCTCATTTTTTTTTTTTTTTTATTGTATACAAAACAATATTCTCCAATCTAGCTTTAACAACAACAAAGTTGATATTTTGGTTCCTATCTGATGACTCTTTCTATATCTTGCTTGATTCAGGATCCAGATGGGAAAAGGATATGATTAATTATCACTCTCAAAATCTCCAACAAGTAACACTGAGGTAAGACTTTTTCCTAGACTGGCCTCATTATCTCAGTTTCACTGCTGCTGATGCTGTTTCCTATAAATCTTTAGTTTAGTATCAATGTCACATGCTTTGGATGGCACCAAACAAGTAATTTCTGTCATTTCAAATGTCAAGATGAGACTTAACGATTTTACATTAGGTACTCTGTGGAGAAGATTCCCATAGTAGATGGAGAGCTAAACTAGATGACAATGGAGTTATTTTTGCATGCAAATTTACTGAATTACAAATTTATTGAATTACAATTAAAATTACAATCATTAGCTAAAAGCTCAGAGATTATTCTTATTAAGTGTATATATGTCTCTTCTTTGTTTAAAGCTTTAATGTAATATTCCTATTACAAATAATCATTAAAATGATCATTTTGTATATAATTAAAAGATTTTGGACATTATAGAGGAAACTATAAATTTAGAGATCAAAAAATTGTTAATCTAGCCTGTAATGATATTTTCTATTCTTAAAAAAAAAGGTTTTGAAGAAAGTTTCTGAAATGAGAAGAAGCCAAGAATTGTACAATATTTGGTGCACTCTGTATCCTCAGACCTTCACACAGTGCCTGGAAAAAAGTTGAAATTCATTCATTCATTCATTCAAAAATCTTTATTTGAATCCTACTATTGGCCAGGTGCTTTGCTAGGCCCTGTGGATAGTAGGGTGGAAAACAAAAAACAAAAAAAACAAAAAAAACACCAGATGTGGTTCTGCCCTTATAGAGCTTACACAGGCCTAAACCAAATAATTACAAACATAAACTTTCAAAGGTGATAAGTAATATGAGAAATGATTAGGTACTGCTATAGCAGATTAAATAGGAAGAGTGTATATTATTAGTAGGGAGATCGAAGAAGGCATATCTAAAGATACAAAATTTAGCTTAGATGTAAAGAATGAATAGGAATTAGTTTTGTGAAGAGGGGGATGCATGAGGGAAGAATTTTAAGAAGAGGAATAGTAAAAAGAAAAGTCTCATAAAGGAAGAAAACTGAAAAAAAAGTACAAATATGAAAAAAATAAGCAAATAAAAAAACTCAGGGAAACTGGAAGAAATGAATAAAGGCCAGTGTAAGTGGAACAGAGAGAGAAATTAACATCAAGACAAGCTGGACAGAAATAAACTTGCAATTTCATTTTTAAAAATTGTATTAAAAAATGAATACCTAGGAATAAAACATGGATGATGTGAAAAATCTCCACGCCAAAAACAAAAAAACCATGATTGAGATAAATTAAATCTAAATGGATAGAGGGATTTTTTTTTTTTATGTGTTGGAAAAATTCAATATTTTAGATATAAATTCCCTTCCAATGGTTTTATAGAGTCAATAAAATCTCCAACAAAAGTTTTGCAATTTATTTTGATATTGGCAAGCTGATTCTAAAATGCCGATAGAAATGCAATAGCAGGGCAATCACAAAGAAGAACAAACTGTAACAGCTATATTTCTAGATATCAAGATTGATTATAAAACTACAGATATTAACACAAGATGATATTGGTGGAGGTTATAGAACATTAGACCAATGGGTCAGTGAATACAGAACAGACTCACATATAAATTATCTCTTGATTCATAAAGTAGTATTTCAGTGCTGTTGGGAAAGGCATAATCTTTTAATAAATGTTGCTAGGTCAATTGTATATACACATGGAAGAAAAAAATGTCTTGAACCAAACTACATGCTTTATAATCAATCTCAGATGTAGTTTTCATCTAATTGTGAAAAGTAAAAAAAATAAATAATTTAGAAAAAAAATACTATTATTTACTTTATTTTGGATAGGTAAAGACAAGTAGGACACAGAAAAGACTAACTATTAAAAGTGATAAATAAGAATACATTAAAAATAACTGTTAGTCATCAGAATGAACAACAGAGAGTAAAGAGGAAAGGCACAGACTGAGAAAGAATATTTATAAAATGTATTTTTAACAAAGGCCTCACAGGCAGAATGCATGAAGAAAAAAAAGGCAGCGACCCTCAAATCCATTTGGAATTTCCTACAATACAATAGAAAAAAAAATGAACTAAAAGCTTGGACAGGAATTACATAAAGAGGACATCCAAATGGATAATAAACAAATGAAAGGCACTCAACTTCATTAGTCCTAAAAGGGAAATATAAAGTAAAATCCAATTTTATAACTTTTCACAGACATCATTAAAATGAAAAGGAAATGCCAGTTGTGGAACACTCAAACTGATACAATGGTTGTGGGAGCATAGATTGGTAAAGCACTTTGGAAAATATCAGAAATATCTATTAAGGCAGAACATACACATGCCCTATATCTTATTGTAAACCCCCCAGAATAGCAAATCTGTATTCATCAAAAACACATACAAAAATGTCCATTGCAGTGTTATTTGTAATAGTTAAAAACTGCAAACAACCTAAATTTCCATCAATGGTAGAGAGGATATAAAAGTATGGTGTATTCCTACAATGAATACTCTAAGGCAATAGAATAAATGGCATGCTAGTATAGACAACAATGTATGCTGTTGGTGTAAGTATAAACTAGATCAATGGAACAGAAGAGTTAGTACAGAAATAACCCACACATACATAGTTAGCTCACATAAAAAAGGGATATTTCAGTGTAGTGAGGACAACTTAATTTTGAACAAAAGAAGCCAGATTTGTCAGCTATGCGCTGTACATTTCTATTCATATAAAGTTGGAAAACAGGCAAAACTAATGTGTGATGGTAGAGGACAATTGGTCACCCTGTGAGGTAGTGACTGAAGGAGGCAAACAGGACATTTCTGGGTATAAGAAATGTTTTGGTTCTTAACTCTGGGAACTGGGTTCCAGGGGCGAATTAACTATGAAAATTCATCTGGCTATATACCTAAAATTTCTGCCCTTTTCTGTAATATGTTATATTTTAATGTTTACTTAAAAAATTAAATAAATATAAAATTTGAAACTGAAAACAGAAGTAGACAAAGCACAGTCCTAAATATTATGATATTTTTATCTTTATTCTAAGAAATAAAGAAAATAGCTTAAGGGTTTTAATTAAGAATGCCAATATGATCAGATAGCAGTGATGGTAGAAATAAAAAACATATGGACAGAACAGTGATATTTGGTGGGTTAAATCAAAAGGATTTGCTGATGGATTCAATACTGAGGGAGGTGAAGGAGGGAGCTGTCACTATCCCTAGCCTTAGGGTTTCACAAATGTATGGACGGTAGTGCCATACTCTTTGAATTTAAGTTCTGAGTTCCAAGTTTTCTAGAAGAAAAGTTACCAGTTGGCCTTAAAAAAAAATTAAATATGAAATGCTGTTGAACCATCTAAACGGATGGTGAGTAGATAGTTCTGTGCAGAAGTCTAAAGCACAAAGAGAAGTCAGTGCTAAAAATATACATTCATAAGTTATCTGTCTATGGATAGGGGTCAAATTGCATAGAGAGAATACAAATTACATGAGAAATATAGAAAGCTTAAGACTGAGCTTTGAGGAACTTCACAGTGAATGGCATGGTAGTATGGACGATTAAGTAAATAAGATGGAAAAAGAGTGCTCATGCAGGTAGAATAAAAGCTAGGAGACAGCAGGATCTTAGAAGGTAAGAGAAAGAATTATGTAAAAGGGAAAGGCTATCAGTGTTGACTGTTATTGAGCGGTCAAGTAAGGGGTGATTGAGATTGTACATTTATTCAGTGGAATAAATTACTATTGAATGAATTAATAAATGAATAAAGTTAGATTTTCTGTACAGTTAGTATAAATGAAAACCATTGCTTTGGAAAATAATGAATTGAACTGGGTAAAATAAAGCAATACATCATTCACAGAGTGGAGAATGGATCCAACTGTGAATTTCTTTACACTTTGTCTTTCTAGTAACCCCATGTTGATCATCTTCCAAAACCTCACTAAAGAAAAAGTTTCTAGCCTGACATTGCAGAACCTGATCTTTTAGATGTCTGCTTACAACTCTGTTTTGGTTTCCTAAAATAAGGCTCATTAGTCAAAACAGACTGCAATTTTTTATTTCAATTGAAGACTGTTAAAGTACCTGTTTTGACATCTTGAAACCACAGGTTTTTAGGAGAACAATTTAAAAATGTGGAACTTTGGCTGGGCATTTCAGACTAGGCATATTAAAAGTAAATGCCAAGAATTAGAATCATTCCTACAAACATTTTTATAAGGTGAAAGTTTTCTAAGATTCTAATTTCCAAAAAAATTTAATTTAGCATCCTATTAATCAGGCCATTTAATGATTCAAAAATATTATTTTACTTCTGATAGCCTTTTAATAAAAAACATGAATAATAGTTGGTAAGATGTCATAATACTTAAGGACATAATTTTAGAATCATAAAGATGTGGTTTTGAATACTATTCGTCTTATTTTACATATTAGCTATATGCTAAGCCCAGGTTCTCTCAGGAAAAAAAGGTGGGGGGTGCCTACTAATAGGGATTTATCTCATAAGGACAGGACAAATTAATGAGCTCTTGTTTGTAAAGTACTTAGCACAGCGCCCTGTGCTCAGGGAGCATTCAGTGAGCATAGCTATTATCGTCATTATCAACTAAGAAGAAACACCAGCATTGCCAAGTAGGACCTCATGAATTTGTTCATGCATTCAAAAAATATTTGTGTAGGATATACAAATTGTAGAGAACTGTAGTGGGTGCTGTGGTGATGAACGGAATAAGGCCCCTATCCTTAAGATGCTTATAATATAGAAAGGTAACTAAGATACATACACAAATAGTGACTACCATCCAAGATAAGAAGTGGCATATGCTGAGAGAGAGAGGGAAGGAGGGAAGGAGGGAGGGAGGGAGGGAGGGAGGGAGAGAGAGAGAGATAGAAAGAAAGAGAAAGAGAGGAATTTAGAGAAGCCAGTGACCTTTAACTTCTGAAGGCTTGGGATAAGTTTCATTGCCAAGGACAAATGTGGCAGTGTAATAAGGGCAGATCAAAGTCCAGGGGGGGCTCTTTTTGACTCCTGATTCTACCTTTTGTTAGTAGTGTGACCCTATGCAAGTACTTGAAATTCACTAACTCAGTGCTTTCACCCATAAAATGGGGGTTTTAATAAGATCTGGTAAATAAACGAAGTAATATATTTAAGGCAGTTTAACCCGCACTTGACACATAGGGAGTAATTTCCTAAATGTCAGTGGGCAACTTTAGCATGTATTTTCATCCCAGCATCCAGTTACCTGTCCTTTATGTGCTACTTGACCCTTCTCGCTGGGTGGGTTCTTTTTAGCCAGGCTCCCCCACCACAATTGACCTAAGCCAAAGTGAAACAATGAGAATCAAAATCCCATGGATTTGGAATTGTGACTTAGAGTAGAATCTGTGTTCGTGTGTGAAAGAACCTGTTTCATGTAATCCTGGAAGCTGTGGTAGGCAGGATATTCTATTAATTGAACTCGGTTGCAGGGAAAGAGCACATTAAAAAAAAATAATAATGAAGCAGACACAAAGAGAGAAGCAGAGATAGAAAATAGAAAATAGCAACAACTATTTAGATCTTAGTTCGTTTTTTCCTTAGGTCAACGTCATACTTTCAATTTGATCATTTTCCTTTTTTGTTGCCTAAGGGACTGTGAATTAATTTCTATCATTGGGAACCAGAAAGCTAACTAAATCCAGATGGCAGATGAACTCTGTTTTGGAGAATATGTAGTTGTAAGATGAAGCAATGAAAGGAAAGGATGCTTTGGCAGTTGAATCATCTTGGTCAAAGAGACTCATTATATATAATTCGCTTTGGTTTGGCTTGAGGACATGGTAGAGAAAATAAGGTGGTGAGAGAAAAATAATTTATAAAGGTAGTTAAGGTCTATATCATGAAGAGTCTGAAATACTATAGTTAAGCATTTGATTTGATAAGTACTTTGAAATAGGAACGACATGATTGGACTTATGTTTTTATGATGATGATAATAATGATTAATTAATATTTATAGAGAATATAATATGGGCTATGCATTGTGCTAACCTTTTAATGTGCATTTTCTTACTTAATTATTTAATAACCCCATGAACTGGAAACCCTCATAATAATAAATTCTAGATAAGAATCTGAGGTTTGGAGAGGTTATGGATTTGCCACAGGTAAAGGAGCTAGTGTTTATTATAGCTAGAAATCTCAACGAAACTCTGCTGGCTCTAATTTTAAATTTTTAACCAGTTTGCTGTATTTGCCATAATATGTTGAATAGATTTATGAAATGTGTAACCTTTGCAGGGAACAGGTAGGTAATAAATAACTAAAACAGATCAAGTGTAAAATAACAGGGAATGGTGGAGACTGGCAAACTGAATCACTGCCATTCAATTTTTAAGAGCATTCTAATTTTTTTTTTTTTTTGAAATTAAATCTATGGATAATACATTGTCCTTGGACCAAGGCTGATTAGAATAGAACCTTGGGCACACGCGCGAGAGTGTCTGTGTGTGTGTGTGTGTGTGTGTGTGTGTGTGTGTGTGTGTGTGTGGGGGGGGTGTCTAATATAATCTTTACAAGTTAATATTATAAGTACAAGTTAAAAGAAAATGACATATTGAAGACGTGAAAGTAGTGAGAAATGAGAGAAAAGACTATAGTTTAGAGATACCAGAGACCCTGGTGTCTTGTAGGGATTATAAAGTGAAGGCAGCAGTAAACTCCACTGTTAAAATTTCAATGTTGTTTGATTAAAATGATGGCAAATAGAACATAGAAAGATGGTAAGAAAAAGGATGGGTAGATGAGTGGAGATGGTAAATATAGTCATAGGGTTACTGAATTTAAAGTATTGGCTGGTATCATGTTGGCGCCATTTTTTAAAGTAATCAGAGAAGCTCCTCTTTCACTAGGCTCTTGCTGGGAGAAACTATGGGTCAAAGAGCCAGGAAACTTGAATGAATCCTGACCTTTAGCCACACGGCCATGGACACAAGACTCCACGCCTCTGACACTCTGTCCCCTCGATCACAAAATGAGGATGATAATCACACCTGCTTCCAAAGTTTATTATGAGCATCAAGTGAGTACATACCTGTAGAGTATACTTGGCATAGGACAGTGATTCACTAAATATTCACAAGCCTTTGAGGGCATTGTGCTAATGATTTAGGAGTATTGGTGATAAACTTAAAGTACATGAAAATAATTGTTCGACCACTTATTATATAGGTAAATTAAGGAAGTAACTTAGTTGAGCCTCAGTTTCCTTATCTGCCAAATAGGATAATAATATCTTCTATCTCAGAATCGTTGGGCCCGTGAAGTAGGATGGCACTTAGTACACTGCCTGGTAAATATGGTGTGTTTAGTAATAGTAATGATTATTATTGTTGTTTTTGTTGCTGCTTTGGCAATTATAATTGCCAAAATTATCATTACTTCATTATGCTATGTTTTCTCCAGCTTATTAATCTTATGGCTTATAATTATATATACTTAAAACATTATCAGTGTCAGACGATTTTATTTAAATGAGAAGCATACAGGTTAAGAGAATAAATTCTGAAGTCAAATAGCATAATTAGAATTATTGTTCCCTTGCTTTCTAGCTGTGTGGCTTTGTATAGACACCTTTCTAAGTGGTTAAATTCTAGAATATTATGAGTATAAAATGTAATAATGGACAGACACATATAACCCTGTGCCTGGCACACAGTACGCTCTCAGTTAAGTGTTAGCAACTATTAACATTGTCTTCGGATTTTAGAGCAAATTGTCAGTTACTATTTGAGATTCAAGAAGTTAGAGAAGATGGTGTTGGTGAGTTATGAAAGAGATGGTATTTAGCCACAGTTAAAAATCACACAAGCCTTCAGAGAAGTAAAAACAAAGACAAATACTGTTTAATGTCATAGTGCCTTATGCATTCGATATCTAAATATATATCCACAAAAAATGTTATTTCAGTGAAAGTGTGTGGTATTGTTATGAAGCAATTGAAAGGACAAATGCTGCAGAAAAATGTATTCTAGAAAGTTCGGGAAATTAGGTTTGTGGGTAGCTGTGTAATATGGGACTAAATTTATTTACATTTGAAGTTATAGTCATTTTCTTTGGATAATTAATTACTAAAGAATTGTTTTTATGCAAACAAAATTAAAAGAAAAAATAAAACAACAAACGTGGAAAATAGGTTCTGCTCAAACAAGCAGGGAATTCAACAGCGAAGATTAATAAAACTAACAGTTTAGGTCCACAATTTTTACCTGGAAAACATTAATAGGAAAAAATAAATATGAAAAACTGAAGTGTAGTAGGCCAGAGAGATTTACCTACTATAGTGGCTATGTTGATCCACTGGCTGGAATTATATTATTCATGAAGGGTGGCCTTGATCCACACCATTTCACAAATCTTGACTTTAACAAGGCTTTATAAAATAAAGAAACCAGAGAGATGCTGTAGAGCCTACCACTTCGAACTATTACTACATCAAGCAAAAGAAAACTTTGATCAGACGATGTTTGATTTCTTTTTTCTTTCCTGTTCTTACGAAAGACTACCTTTCTGAATATGCTATTATACTAAAGATAGCATGGAAGTTCAAAAAAGTGATGACAATAGTGGCATCATTCATTCGCATCTCCCAGGGATATAATTAACTCTAATGCAAGGCGATATTTAAAAAGGGGTAACACCAAGGCCAGACCTTGTCATAGGATGCCAATATAATTATCTGGAAACAAAAAATTTTTAGAACAAATCACCTGTTGTTGAATGACCTCGTTTAAATCTGTACTGCGTTGACTTAGAGTTTAAATCAGACTGAACTAATCTACTGTTATATTTGATGTTGATTTCAGCTCATTTGACCAGACATGTGAATAAGCTGGCACACAGGTGTATAGAGTACACACGAGAAGGTATAGATCATAAGGAAGCATGGCACCTAAGGTATTGTGTTTTTGTCAGAAGAACTATGCAAACCCGTGCATTTGATTAAGCTATCGCTCTGATGAAAACCCTCTAGTCACTTTGCTTTTCGCTTAGAGTAAAAACCAAAACCCTTATAATGTCTCATAAGGCCCGGTGTGACCTATCTGCCACTATTTCTCAGTCTAATCTAATTGTTCGCAACGTGATGTTCTACTAGCTGTGCAGCCTCCCACCCCCCAATCATCTGAGCCTCGTTAGAAGTGCAATTCTCAGGTTTTTCCCTACAACTCATGCGTGAGTCAAAAATCCTAGGCATGGGGCCCAGCCGTCTGTATTTTTACAAGCCTTCCAGGTGACTCTGGCATATGCTCAAGTCTGAGAACCTCTGCTTTAACCCATCTGCTATTACTTTTCCCTCATTCAGTCAACTGTGGGCACTTTAGTTCCTGGTGTATAGAATAATCTTCTATATAATAGCTTTTCAAGCCTTCCCACCTCAGAGTCTTCGTGATTGCCAGTCTCTCTTGCTGGAGTGCTCTTTCAACGAATCTCTACAAGGCTTTCCTACTCTTCTTCTAGAGGCGAACACAATGTCATCTTTTTCAGGGCTTCCGTGACAACCTTATTCAGTGCAGATCACCCACTTCATCCTCCTTGGGCACTTCTTATCCTCCTCCCCTACTTTAATTTTGTCCATAACAATCATCATCACTCAGCATACTATACATTCTACATTTTCCCGTTCTGTTGGCCTATCCGTTAAAATGTTAGTGTCACGGGGTGGAAATTTTGGTCTATTTTGTTCACAGCTGTAATACCGGCGTCTAGAACAGTGATTGCCATATAGTAGGTGCTTAAGAAATATATGTTTACTAATATATGAATGAACCCTTTCAAGTTGAGAGCTGAAAATATTGGCCATGAGAAGAAAAATGTGAGGAAATTTATGATGTTTACTAACAAAAAAAATGGCCATATCTTTGAATTCTCAAAATGAATGTCTGTTTTGTGAGAGACTGGCATGTTTCCTTCTAGATCCTGATTCTCTGATGCAGTGAGATTGCAATAGATTATATACAGGATTGGTGACAGCCATGCCTGTAAATGCCCCTGCATTCAGTCCTCACAGCAGCCTTATGTAACAAGCCTTATTTCTACCTCCATTATAAAGAAAATGGCACTGCCTGGGTATTCTTGTTCAGAATGCTATTGAGACAGGATTTGAATTCCAGCACTCTTACACCAGAGACACGACGATTGTTACCCCTTTACAATTCTGTACTCTAAATTACACGGGGGTTGCAGGAGATAGTTTTCACTATATGAGAGTCAGGAGAAGTTTCAAAATAACGCTACTTTAGAGAGGCATTTTCACAAAGAGTGCATAAACTCAAACACTCACGATAATATAAACCACCCACTTCTATCAGAAGGGACTTGCCTCCAAGTCCACCCAGTTCCCAAAAAGCATATCTCAGATTTTAATGTTTTTAATAGTCCAGGGCCAGACCCTCTCAGCTCACATTTTGTCAAATCCCCCAAATCCTATGTTATGTAGATCAGTTCTTAGGGAAAGAAAAGAAAAAAAGAAAGCTAATATGCAACAGCTATAAGACCATTCCAACCACCTTACCTTCATGTGCTAGGGCAGAGACTGGAAAGCTAGCAAATTGGAAGTTTTCTAACTGCCGAGTGACCATAGCCCCTTACTAGTCAACAGTAGCATAGGTATCACCTGGGAGCCTGTTAGAAATGCAGAATCTCAAGCCTTACTTAACTCAGACCCAGAAGCAGAATTTGAATCTGCATTTCAACAAGATCTCAAGGTGATTTTAGCCTATTATAGCTTGACAAGCACGGCACCAACCCACTGGTTGTCAAATTTAGCTACACATTGAAGTAATCGAGGGAGTTTATAAAACCTAGGTCCAATCCCAAGAGACTCTAATCTAACTGGCCTGGGGTACGGACAAGAAATATGGATAATGTTCTTCATGTGATTCCAACGTGCAGCCAAGTCAAAGAACTTTTGCTCTCATCGCTCTGGGTGTATTTTTAAACAGCATCACTTGTTATTTCATCTAAATCTTTATTTTCCCCACAAACATTTAGTCCCCGGCCCAAGAGAAGTATAAGCTTTTGCCAACCAAATCGTAATAGCATTATTCCTTGTCAAAGCTCATATTGAGAAACACGATTCTGCTAATGTGACACAAATTAACCAGAGTTTTCATCAGTGGGTCATTTATCAGGACTCATAGATGTTTTTCTCACATAGCTCTTCTCAGTGTTGACTTCCAGACCAAAGCAAAGTATCCCTTTCACATGCTTTATCATCATAATGATGAGTTTGCCTAGTGTTCCTTGGAAATAGCAAGGTATCTCTTTGACAGTACTCTATATCTACCTCTAGCCATGTGCATATAGCATTATCTATTCTTATGTCCTTTTCATCTGCTGAAATCCTGAAGACCAGGGATTGTCTCATTTATCTCTGTAATCTCAGAGGCTAGCATAGCCTCTGTTAAATAAATGTTAAGTTCGAAACTTCACCCTTTTGTCAGTTGTAAAATTTTCCATGCCTAATTTATCGTCATATTCCTCATGTGTGCTCAATTTGAATATACAAAAGGAGCATAAAAACAGGATGAGGAAGATTGAAAAGGTCCAATTCATTAAATATTTATTGAGTAATTACCTGCAAAGCACCATGCTGGACACTCTACACAGATCAAGCGCCCTTTCAATGACTTATAATCTAGTGAAGAACGTGGACACGTACTTAAAAAACATCTGTCATTTAACATGCATAATGGTGAGGGTAATTATCAGTGGCCATATCAAATACTAAATGAATCTCACAGAAAAGCAGATTAATTCAGGCTACTAGCTGGCAATCCCTTCCCAATTTTATTCCAGAAAGATAAGAGATAGCAAGGAAATGCATAATCAGTTCTGAAAAATAACATAATATGCAATGATAACATTATGGTAGAGTGGAAACATTAAAAAGTTTAATTTTATTTTTCTCATCATATAAGTTTAGGCCCAAATCAGATATCCCAGCTCAGTTTGCTGTGAGAATGCCCCTTCAAACTCTTCCCTTTGCAAAAAGTTTTACTTTCTGACTCTCCCTACTCATTGAGACTCACAGAGACTTTGCAGTAGATATAATGGAAGCGCTTTTCAGCACCAACTCCACTATTCACTGCTTTGAACACCACAATAAATAGAGAGGACAAGAATTGAAAGTCTTTCTTTTCCCTCTTAGCTTTTTCTAAGTGCTGAACTGAATAGGTGTCAACTTTCTGTTGTAGCCCTGGCAGTTCTTACTTTCAAAAGAACAATCAGAAGAAAACCCTCTCAGAAAATTGATTGGCCAAAGTTTGAAATGCTTAAAAATAAACTGTCAGTTCTGTCTGTTTCCCCCTACACAACCTGTCAACCTCACCTCTGGCTTCTTATTTTTCCAAACCCTAACAGCCAAGCATTCTCTTTCAAAAGGCTTCTCTGAAGTTTCTTCTTTGTCAAGAGTATTGTAGACCTTGACCAAATATTTTATAAATTGGAGAGAGACCTGAATGGGGATAAAAGCCAACCAGTGCTCCCTGCTGCCCTGACACCTCCACCTACAGAGTTCTGAAATTTGGGTTAGAAAAGAGTATTTCTTCTAAATTCAGTCTGACAGTTTCAGTCCTCACTATTTAGAAATATATATGTATAAATATCTAACATATATTTATACATATATTATGATACCTGTAATATATATTTAAATATATTTATTTATTAAATCCATATTAAAATTTATATTTATATGTATAAATACATGTGACATATATTTCTGGTTTATCCGGCAACCTAGATTTGAACTTCTTTGGGTTCCTAGCAGAAACAGGCTCAAATAGTTTCCAATATTTTTTTTCTGAGAACAGTCCTTCCCAAAGAATTTCTCTTTCTTAATAAAAGCCTTAGTCTCTTATTAATGGGGTGGGTGTTCTAGTAACTACACAATAATTACTTCCAAAAAGTTCATATTATCCTGCCTAGAGGGCTATATTGTGACTTTGCAACAGATTATTGACATTAGTGTCCTCATCAAAGCACTTATAAATAAGAATTGGAAATCAACAACATTATTCCAAGTTTCAATGGAGAGACACATGCCTGAAGGGATCTCTCACCCCTCTAGTAGAAATAAGGCACACAGAAACTTTTAAAGTAGCAAAAATTACTAGTTTTACTGAATATTGGTCATTTATAACCTACGGTTAGCTGGTTGGCTGATGTTTTGTCTGTTTTAAATATGTGAGCTCTTTCATAAAAGGTGGCAAACACCGTTTCTACAATTTCAGATTGGAATTTCTTAAGTCAAAGTTTTACTCAAGAAATTTAGATCTCACATATCATCTTTAACTGAACAATAGCATTGCCAGTGGTCCGGGTTAGAGCTGCCTGTCTTCATGATAGTCCCAGTATTCCGTTGGGATAAAAGCCTGGCTGGCTAAATCCCCAGCCTGTATTGCAGCACATTCTCTATCTTCTTTTGTTAATTCCCCGTTACTTGTGTATCTATCTACTCCCTTTACTAAGTTGCATATTTCTTAAATGACAGACCAAAGCCTAGTCTCAGACCTCACACAGTTATTCAAATTCAAATTTTTCTCTCTCCCACAGAGCAATACAGGAGAATAGTCATGTTTTCTGCTCTCACATTTTATTGCCCCTTTGTTCTTTGGTTTTTGAAAAAATTTTTTACATGCTTATAGCCTAAGGCATACATTAAAACTAATAGATTATTATTTACATTTGTTGTTTTTATGCTGTTATTTATTTTTATTTTTGTAGCACCCAGATTCTCAGGTTGCTCTAAATGGAATCTTCCAATAGCTTCTTCAGTAGTGTGCTACTTTATTTTCCCTTATTATAGAACATCTAGTAGACAATGGTCACCGTAATGATCTGAAAATATCATTTTAATCTACTTTGTGACCTCCAAGGTAAAACAAAAACTCCTAGGTCAGTCACGCCAGCTATCTATAAGTCTTTCCCCACCCAGCCCTGCCAATCCGACCTTCTCAGTCCTCTCTACAGAACTGTGCCTTCCCATCACCCAGCCTCTGTGGATGCCCCTCGGCCTATTCAAACTCACATGTATGTGACCCTCCCTCAGGTCAAATCTCATCCTTCTTTCAGGAGTCAGTCACTTTAAGCCTCACTTTCTGTGACAAACTTCTCTGACTACTCAGACAGACACTCATAGACCTTGACTTGTCCTTGTGAATTCCTTTTCTACTCGAAATCATATACTCTACACGAGAGCTTGCAACCTCAAATTTGCATTTGGACAAACAGGGAACCTGAAAAAGTGATGTGAATTTGGTATAAGGCTCAGAAGTGAAGCCGTAATGATGAGTGGTAACCCCCAGCCTCTGGCAATGACTTTTTATTCTGTTTCAAACTCTAGTGATGCTCAGCGTTAACAACTACTTTAACAAATTAAAAGCAAAAATATGGTAAGGGTCAACAGTACAAATGCCAAAGTAGCCAGCTTGCATCCCCTGGCTTAGAGTGTCTGGTGCTTGCATGGAACTTTTTGTTTTTGCCTGTTAGGCCAAACTATACACTTGCCAAAACTGCACACTCCTTGTAGGCCACTATTTTATGATTCTTATGTTTGCTGATTCACAAAAAATAGGCATGCACACAGATCTTCAGAAACCATTCGCTGAGCTGAAATAAATTCTCACTGGTTTCTAATATTCACCAAGCCTGAATAAAGAGGGTAGGGTACAGAGCCTCTGAAAAGGCAGTTTGAAAGGAAAAAAAGAGAGAGAGAGAGAGAGAGAGAGAGAGAAATTGAGTCCTTAATTTCTCTAAGAAGAAAAATAATATAGAATTTCCTAAGTTAGAATATGCTCTTATTAGATAAATCAAAGTGATAGCAACTATAAGTAAGAGGAAAAAGTAGAATAAATTAGATATTTTAAGTTTTAAGATGTCTTATGGCCTTGGGTTTTATGACAAAAGTATGACTCCCTGTTATATAATCTAAAAAGGAGTCTTGTCAGCTGTGATCTTTTGGAAGACTACCGACTTGTAATAAAATATTGGG
>NW_011888812.1:5417494-5417863 GCF_000151845.1 Pteropus vampyrus
GACAGATAAAAGGAGCAGCAGCAAGGAAAAATTGCCTAAGATCTAAATGAACAAGCTGTATAACTACAGGGAAATCCAAGAAAGCACCCTGCAACAGCAGAAGATAGGACCACGTGAGGACGCGGAGCTGCCCGGGCTCAAGTGGCTGAACGAGACAGAGGCTGTGGCAGCAGCAGACGCCACTTAAAGGGGCTGTGACCATGAGTGGATTTTCACAGTGATGGACCTGTTCACTCTGATCACCAGTGCCCATTCGGCCGTGCGCAGTGGGCACGAGGGACTTACAGGGAGATATTGTCAGTGTGAGGGTTGAGGTGAGACTCACTCAGTACAGAAGTGCCAGCAGTATTCATTGTTCCTTGTTGAGCC
>NW_011888812.1:5417913-5422033 GCF_000151845.1 Pteropus vampyrus
GAGGGACTTACAGGGAGATATTGTCAGTGTGAGGGTTGAGGTGAGACTCACTCAGTACAGAAGTGCCAGCAGTATTCATTGTTCCTTGTTGAGCCCTCCTCTCTCCCAGTGTGTGGGCACAGCACCGTCATAGCCATGACCTCATCAAACTGGATAACAGAGGTCGCTCCACCCAGAAGATTCCCTGAAACACCGCCTCCCCTAATCCGGGCCCCACCCAAGCCACATCCTGGCATAGCCTCAGCAAATCAGGTGCTCCTTGCTAAGCAGCACCTAGACTCACACTGCAGGCAGCTGACTTCAGTTTCTGGTGTGGCCTTTTGAGGCAACTATAAGCACAGCATCTGTGGATTGCTTGCTGAATCTTGACAGGTGGCCCCGGAGAGGTAGAGCCTTGGGCTAAATTTGGCCTGCAGCTGACCCCCTCTCAGGA
This sequence comes from Pteropus vampyrus, assembly GCF_000151845.1. Classification (NCBI taxonomy): domain Eukaryota; kingdom Metazoa; phylum Chordata; class Mammalia; order Chiroptera; family Pteropodidae; genus Pteropus; species Pteropus vampyrus. The sequence continues at coordinate 5,418,347 of NW_011888812.1, forward strand.
CTGTGCCACTGGGCACCTACTTTACAAATCCACAATAATAAGACTGGGAGACTTAAGAGCTTTGCTTAGTACATAGAAACAGACATGGAAAGGCAGCCAAAATCGGAAGACAAAGAAGCAGAAACCACATGAGAGAATAGAACAGAGATCCAGATATAATGGAGTCAAGTAATCTAACAGATGCAGAGATCAAAACACTGATTATAAAGATGCTCAATGAACTTCTGGGAAATGTAGAGAACTCCAACAAAGAGATAAAAATGGAGATGAGATTATAAGAGGGAACCAGTTTGAAATGGAGAACACTTTATCTGAGATGAGAAGTATATTAAATGGAATAAACAAAAGAATAAACAAAGTAAATTAAGAAGAGGATCAAATGCCCCATCTAGGGGACAAGAAAGTCAATCAGGACAGTCAAACAGAATGGCAAAAAAAAAGAGGCCAAGACTATAAAGATGATTTAAGAAGGATATGAGACACTATTAAGGCTCCAAATATTCATCTGATGGGCGTAAGTGAAGAAAATCAAGATGCTGAACAGCTGTTTGAAGAAATAATGATGGAAAACTTCCCTCATCTGGTGAAGGAAATGGACATAAAACTCCAGGAAGCTCAAAGAATTCAAAAAATTAGGGATCTAAAGAGGCCCCCATCAAGATATATCATAAGTAAAATGCCAAAGATTAAATACAAAGAACAAATTTTTAAAGTAGCAAGAGAAAAACAAATAATTACATATAAGAGAACACCCATACGACTGGCAGCTGATTTCTCAAGAGAGACTATGCAGGACAAAAGAGCTTGGCAAAAAATATTTGAAAGAACGAAGGAAGACCCAGGATATAAAACCAAGAATAATTTATCCAGCAAAGCTATCATTTAGAGTTGAAGGACAGATAAAGAGCTTCCCAGACAAAAATAAACTAAAGGAATTTATCAGCACCAAGCCAGAATTACAGGAAAGGTTGGAGGGACTTCTTTAAGAAGAAAAAAGCATGTATCAAAACAGAAATAAAGAATGGTAACAACTACATTCCTAACAATAAGTTCCTTAAATGAAAAAGAATTAAGTGCTCCAACTAAGGGATGGAGTGGCTAGAAGGATAAGAAAACAAGACCCCCACATATGAAAAGGAAAGGAATGGAAAAAGATATTGCTGTGATGAACCTAGAAGGTATTTAAGTCAGACAAAGATAAACAGTATATGATTTCATTTACATGCGGAATTTAAGGAATAAAAAAAAACACACTAATCAAAAACAGACTCACAAATATAGTAGACAATTTGGTGATGGACAGAGGAGAAGGGGATTTGAGGGGCTGGGAGAATGGAGTGAAGGGTTAAAGAAGTACAAATTAGTAGCTGATGGATGGTTACGGGGATGGGGAGCATGGCAGAGGGAATGCAGTTAGCATTAATGCATTGGCTAGGTGGAGGGTCAGGGGTAGGAGAGAGCATTTTACTAACTATATAGACATCTAACCAATGTACTGTATACTTGAAACTAATTAAAAATTTTTAAAAAATTTAAAAAAAAAAGGATTAGGAGCCAGAAAAAAAAATGTTGGTTAAATATCCACTGAAGTTTTTAAAAAAATCCAAAAGATTTTTCATATTCAAAACTCGATAATGTGGGAAATAAAAGAAAGAAAATTAATAGCTGGAGGGGAAAGTATGGGATAAAAAAAATCTAGATTCTTCAGTTCAGGCAAGACATGAATATATTTTAGGTACTCTTTTAGGAATGCTAGCAGCGGATGACCCCTTCATTGCTGTATTGGAACAGCCAGAGACACATATTAAGTATAAACAAGAATACACAGTAAAAACAATAATTCTCCTTGTACTTTAACCTCCAAAAGTTATTTTTTCATTGTCTGATAATAAATTGAGAAATGCTTTTCTGTAAATGGCAGTTCAAAATCTCTAGGTAGAGAGCTTTGGTCAAATATTTCTGGGTTTATAGCTGAAGCTGTGTGTTGAGAACTTTGGCAGTCATTAAAGAAACAGAGTAACTTACCTTGTTACATTCATCTGTGCAGGCACATTGAAAGATGGCACACTACCAACCCAAATCTTGATTATTAATAGGCCTGGCACGTTCCATGTTAATAGCTCTCTCAAAATTGTCAACGGGTTAGAAACGGGATGGCAGATGTAAGAAGAAGCAATATGGATGCACTTTATTCCTCTTCCCTTCCAATTTCCTTCCTTCCTTCCTTCCTTCCTTCCTTCCTTCCTTCCTTCCTCCCTCCCTCCCGCCCTCCCTCCTTCACTCCCTCTCTCCTCTTCCTTCCTTCTCTTGTTTATCTTTCTGACCCTCTCTCTATATGTACTTACTGAGTGTTCTAATTAATAATAATAAACAATACACTTGTGATATACTCTCTGTTCTCACAGAGTACAGAGTGTAGAGATTATGGATGACATGAGGGTGAGGGTCATGCAGTTGATGATATTAATAATAATAATCTCATTGACTCTCTACTGGATATTATGATAGTTACTTTTACATTTGTACTGCCTTCTATCTGTATTGCAGTGGGCAAGCCACTTAATCTCTGGAAGCCAATCTCCTTATCTGTAAAACAGGGTCATAACAGGACCAGTCTCCATGGTTGTGATGACATTTAGCACAGTGACTTATATATACTAGATACTCCATAGTTGTTAGCTCTTATCATTATCATTGTCATTCACTTCCCATTTTTCAGATGAGAAAACTGAGCCTTAGGGATCTTAACTAATGTGTTCAAAGTCAGCCAACCTATTGAAATAAATAGTTGGTATGCAAATGTGCCAGAATGGTAAAATGAGCCATACTGGTGGGGTAAAAAATAACAGATTTATGCACCAATGATCAGAATAGGACAGATAGAACCAACTCTGAATTCTCTCCAAGTAATTTAATTTAACCTTCATGTGTATATCTAGAGAGGATATTATTAGTTCCATTTTAAAGGTAAGGAAAAAAAAAAAAAAACAGAGTTAGAAAGTCTGAGACTTGACCAACATCACAGAGTTAGTGAGTGGCTGAGCTGTACTTGTTACACTTATAAGCCCAAGTTCTTTCTGGCACTCCACACGGTCTGCACCAGAAAATGACAAGAGTTTGAATTCACACCTAGCCTTGGTAGTACCTGAGTCCCTTACAGATATATGCCATTGAAATAATAGATTTTGCACAATCTTCCTTGTAAATTAGCTTCCAGTCTTAATATAGTGTTACTGCAGTTAATTTTTTGCTAAATGTTGCTTTACTACAGCAACGCTATGTGCGGAGATAGTCCTTTCTGAAATGTCTTTTCCCCAGAGGCATATCAGCCAACAATAACAGCAGCTATATTCAGCTGAGAGCACCAGATAACTGATTTATTTTGTCACTGGCACCTTTATGAGCTTCATTTGCCAGGGAAGAGATGCAAAAAAAAAAAAAAAAAAATTCTGCTTTAGATTTCTTTCTAAAATCATGGCACTGAAAGGCTAAAGTACTGAAAGTGATCTTAAAGCCAAATTTCAGGTGGAGAAACATAATTATTTTAATGAGTCTTATTGCTGAGTGAATCTAGCATGGTGTTTAAGGCTTACAAGCAGTGAGCTGAGAGTACCTCTACTTCCTGGAGGGAACACATGGGGACTGAAAAATGCCCTGGTATCTTTTCGCCACCACCTGATGTCTGGC
>NW_011888812.1:5423803-5426045 GCF_000151845.1 Pteropus vampyrus
TGTGGAAAGAGACAGCAGTGCCATCTTATCTAGAAGTCGAGCCATGGGACTTAAAACAAATAACTTACCCAGAGCTTATAAGCTGCTTGATGTTCGGTTACATGTATAAGAAAAACTAACTTCACATTCTGGAAACAGAGTTAATCAGCAAATAATGAACCATATTTAGGAAATAAGAGGCCTGTCTGTATTTGTAATTCTGGGAGAAAGGATAAGGCTATCAATTTCTCCATACGAAAATCACTACTTTGTAAATAGTAGTGTATAAAACCTTAAAGACTTCATGGAGATGGCATCAACTGGTAAATTAAATATGAGGGGTTAAATGAACTATATGTGGAGAGGAAAAATATGGGGGAGAAGCATTTAAATGCTGTTAAATCTATTGCATCATAGAATTATAGGCTATAATATCATTAGGTAATACCTAGATGCTCATAATATTGTAGCAAATTATATGACTATAAACTCTCATTATTGTTGAAATATGTATTTTATGAAAATGGTAAGTGATAAAATTAAACAGACATACTGTCTATTGGATAATAACAATGGAATGGCCATGTTTTACCCAATTGTCACCTTCTCCTCATGTCTCCCCAGGACACCTAGAACTTTAATTGAATAATAATAATGCCATGCCTATAAAGCTAATAGGTTACAGATATCAAGGGACCTGATATGGAAATTATACAGCGAGAGATCAACAAATTATTCACTGTAAATTAGCTAATATGCATTATTCAATAATATTAATCAGATAATTTAATAATGATACTGAGACAGACTTTAATGCTTAGCCCTTGAGCCAATGACTGCCTCGCTCCTCAAAGCAATCTTTTGCTTTGCTTTGATTTGGAGGCTTATCCAGATTTCACCTCTAATGCATCCTTTCTCAGAACATTTTGTCTCTGCTGTGGATGCAGAGACTAGCTCTGATATAACTAAAGGTTATTTATGTTTCCATACTTTAGAGTCAGTCTCGTAAGGCTCTATCCTAAGAAAAAGACACCAAAAGTCTAAGCATTGCAAACACATCCCAACAAAAGGCTTTTTAAGGTCTTGCCAGCTTTAGACTAATTGATAGTCTTATTTGCATAAGTGGAGAAAGAGGAAGTACAGAGCGACAGATGGGTGAATATTAATTGATGTTCATACACCTGAACAATGCTATTTGCATCCATCAGTCCAGCTTCCCAAACAGCAATATTATTTACAGTGTGTTACAACTCAGTGTTGACACATAGACTGCCATTTGGGCCTAGGCTCACTAGCTTTGCCCTTGATTTATCTGCACAGTAAGGACCACCATGGGGTTATTCATACTACACAGGCTGGAGCTGAGGAAAACTCTAAATGTTGGGTGGAAAAGAAAAAAAAACTTAAGAGAGGCCTAACATGCTCCCAGTTAAGGTTGAAGTTGGGGAAAAGCTGTTCCAATGACTATTTATTTACAAAGAGATAACACTCTAATATTAGAGACCATTGACTGATCGATCCTGTCAATTATATTTCACAAAAAGAAAGCAAGAAGAAATAAACTTCCACTTCTGTCCTGCCATATAGGGAGGATTACAGAGATCTCTACACCTCTCTCAGGCTGGGCTTTCTTGCTCTTCAGTTTATCTTAGTTTTTGAATGTTTATATTCATGTCATACCCCTATTAAAACATTAAGGTCTATAGTAATCTGGGCTGTTATAACAAAAATAGCCTAGATCGAGTGACTTAAACAGTAGAAATGTCTGTTCTGAAGACTGGGTAGTCTAAGATTAAGGTGCCAGCCGATTTTGTTTTTGGTGATGGCTCTCTTCCTAGTTTGCAGAGTGATGCCTTCTTGCTGTAATTAACATGGTTGAGAGACAGAACTTCTCTCTCACGCTCTTCCTTGTAAAGACATTCACCCCATTTGTGAGGGCTCATCCTCATGACCTAATTACCTTGTGAAGGCCCCACCTCCAAATATCATCACATTTAGGATTAAGTCTTCAACATAAGACTTAGCAAGGTTCCTATGAAAATCCAAATGTACCATTTGGTTTCAGAACTTGTATAAACGGACCTATGGTTGAATAGTTAAAAGACGAATTCAGAAATCAAGAGACACCCGCACAAGATATGTCTCAAACAGAATTTTGAACTTGAGTAAGACATTTTTCCTCCCTTCCACCTGATTTGCACATCTATGAAATGATGACGAAGGAGATAACTATATCTATATCTATATCTATATCTATATCTAT
>NW_011888812.1:5426095-5431713 GCF_000151845.1 Pteropus vampyrus
GACGAAGGAGATAACTATATCTCTATCTATATCTATATCTATATCTATATCTATATCTATCTATATATAGATATATATTCCATAAGTTGTTTTCACATTAAAATCAGTATAAAGTTGAACCTATAATAATAAAATCAATAATCCTAAATGTTTTCTAATCATTCTAGAAAAAGTTAATCTCTAATATCATGCCTCTACTTAAAGACTATATGCCTCATGAGTCCTGATGTACTAGCCAACAAGCTCCTGAGACTTAGTAATCACTTTAGTCTTGAAAAATAAAAATAAACAGAAATAAAATATGATGTCAGATTTTGGTGATGAAGATTTTTAATGCATATATTTGCATATGAAAATACTTGGAAGCAGTAAAAATGTGTGTAGCAATTTTTTTTTAGAGAAACACATTTAAAAGCTTTTATACCCAAATGGTATTTTATATAATATCACATCCAGGAGAATTTTTAATATCTCTCTAGATTCTTGAGATGACATAATTTTAATTGAAACCGACTCTGACAGCATTCTTTTCTCCATTATCACTATCAGAAAAATGACATTGCTTGTAAAACTGTTAGCAAGCACAATACTTTCTATATTGGCAGAGAGAATCCTGTGCACAGTCACTAGGAATGGATCAGTGATTTATAAATAACATCTCATAAAATACAAAGGACCTAAACACTTCCATTATAAAAGAATAACACATTTCAGGAACCTTTCAATTAACCTTTAAATATTTGGAACTATGGTTTTCATTGCTTTCATGTGGTTTTATTGTTTGGTACAATAAAATCCTCTCCAACTGGCAAATGAAAAATTTTACTTTTAAATTTGCTATTCAATCAATAATGAGATCCTATAACTTTCTTATGAGACTGTTTCTGAAAAGTATAATGTGTGGGGAAATGGGAATCTTCTGCCTTACTAGGGAAAGTGTAATTTGATACAACTTTAGTGGGAATAATTTGATATTAGGTATCAAGTCCAAAAATTGGTTTATACCTTTCGATCTAGTTCTAGAAGAACATACCAATTTTTTTAAGTTAAAGATGTGGACAAAATATTTATTATGCCAGCCAACTAATATAAACAGCTGGATCCTCTCTTGGCATCCTTTCAACAGGGCTGAAAAAAAGCTGTCTCTCTCAGGTGCCTATGAGGCACCTGAAAATTTTGCATTTCCCATCTAGTGGTGTGCAGAAGCTGGCTCACACCTGCTCATGAAATCTGATAGTTAAAATTTCAGGAATTTTGTGAGCTGCTGTAAATAAAGCCTTTAATAAAAACAAAATGATATAAACATCCGATTAATAATTTATATTTAAATACTTAAAACTTGCCACTTTCTAATTTTTGCTATTTATTCTCTTCAAGTTCTTCATACCTGTGATACTTGTGTGGTGGAAATACATAATGGTGTGTATAGTAATACTTCTCTTCCCCAATCCACGTTTAATGATACCACATCGGTAGCTTGAAATTGGCCACTATGGGAGTATTTACACCACAGAAATCAGCAAATGCTAAAAGCAGGGCTTCATACCTTGTTTTGTTGATTGTCTAAGTGTTTCTCAACTTATTTTGTTTGTTTGTTTTATTATCACCTCCCTAAAGAGCTCTTTTGGATATTTTTGTCCTAACTGGCACCCTCGCATGAAATATTTAAAGCACAGATACATTACTGTTTATGTATTGTATGCATATCTATGCTTTATACATATAAAGAGTAACATTTCTTGCCAAATCCCAAGTGCCAGTTTTTGCCCCCATGAGGCCATATCATCCCCTTAGAGAATGCGTGGTTAAGAAGTGATGAAAAAATGTTAATAATGCAGATTAAACTTAAGTGTCTCGTGTCTGTAGACACCGAGTTGTGGATAGCACAACAAATTGAGAAATATTCTTCCAATATTTGAACATTATTATCCAATTCAACAAAGAAGCTGCTTACTTCATTTACAAACTAGTGAAGTTTTAAAATGTCTTCGTTGTTTCACTTTTGTCTTATATGTTAATGTAAACTAAAATAGCAATCAATATGCATATTGAATAGACACTCCCTTGTCAATTGCAACCATAGGGTAGCTATTGTTGCAAGATTTCAGTAAAAATCGACAAAAGTATTCCGTGAGAATCAATTGCCTTCATGAAATTTATAATAAAGAGTATTTTAGATTTTACTACCATTTGTAAATTATATGTTAAAAATCCTTTATATCAGTAAGGTTTATAAAAATGTATATATACATACATTTTGTCCCCCGAGACTTGGCTGTTAAACATTTGCCACCACATCACTGTATATAAGCTGCATTTAATATCAAACCAATATAAGTATTTGCACCAAATTGGTGAAACTCCATCCAACATTTTTCAGAAACAAAATTTATGAATATGGCAGCAAAGGTTAACTCTGGGAGAGAAAATTAGAAGAAGTATTTTTAACATTTATTTTCTTTTCTAAATTTTCTAAAAGTAATATGTATTCCTTTTATTTTACACAAAAATATTGAATTTTCCATCTGCACCCCTTCCAATCATACACAAAATTTTAATGTAGTATCACAATGGTGTAGTATGTGACCTATGGACTCCAGTGGAGAATGGAAGGGCCAATCTGTGGGAAAAAAAGAAACAAGTAGTGAAAAGTAAAAGGAATAAAGTGAGTCTAATTAAAATAGGGGGAAAGGACAATAGAAAAGGTAAAGACATGAAGGCATCTCCAAGTTGTTTTGGGAGCAGAGATAGTAGAGTTCCGGGGGATGGGGAGACCATCACACAGTGCAACCACCAAAGAGTCAAAGTTGACAGTAAAATGGGAAGGGGAAAAAAAAAAAAAGCAAAAAAAAAAAAAACCCCTAAAACAATAAAAAAATATATCACCTTTGTCTATCCCAAATTCATTAATTATTCACCTTTAAATTCAAAAACATGCTATCTCCCTTGAGGAGAAAGACAAAGATTCAATGTACCAGTGAGTGAATGATAGTTTTATATTGTTGTTTTAAATGTGTTATCTAATGCTATGTCAGTGGAGCGGGCAAGATGTCCTCAGGGACTGGTTACTTTTTAAAATGTCCTCACTGATATTTTCAGGGATTACATATCCCAATTCATGATTTTATTGCAGATCTTATTCTGGACCCAAAGATCTGTATCAGGAGGAACATATACTCCTGTAATTCCATATGTACACTTTATGACATTTTCTTACTGGCACTCAGATATAGATATTTCTGAGGAAGAATCAAGGAGATTTTTAGCTGATTTCCTTACAATTTCCAAGAAATTGGGCATTGTCCTCTTCTACTACAAATAGAAGAAAGCAACAGGTACTGTTTCACTAAGTTCTGGCAATTAAATGTAAATAATCAGAAACGATACAATAATCAAGAATCAAATTTTAAAAATCTAGAAGAGGAAAATCTTTACTCTCACCCAATAAAAAAATTAGATTCATAAATTCTTTTTTTTCTCTCTTTAGCCCTTCTTTCTCCATTTCCCAGCTGGAAATTTCATCTGTATCCCTGACATACACTCTAATTCCAATCCTTCTAAATAAATAAACAAATAAATAAAACAAAGAACTAACAGTAAAAAAATATGCCAAAACTGGCATATTTTAATCACAGCAAGAAATAGTGTTCTTTCACATAAGTTATATTCCATGTCTTTCTGACACATATATCCTATAGGGGTCTCCAATCAAAACATTTAATTTATAGGAAACAGATGGCTCTAGCTTTCCTACCAATTTCTGTTTGTAATGATAAATCCGAAGCCAGAGATAGTTCCCTTAGAGAGCTTAAATAATTAGACAGGCGATGTAGAAAGAGAAAGAGTTAGCTGTAAGAATAAATCCTGCAATCCTATCATTCACTAGTCTAAAAAGTCTGGTCTATAGCCTCAGAGAGATGATCAGTTGTTTGCCCTAAATGACATAAATCATGGGTGAAAATGGGTTTTGTACATGTCTCAATCGATGCTACAGTCCAATTGATCCTCCTGTTTCTGTGTCAGCTACCGACTGTAAATCATCTGCTCTCCATGTAGCCAGGCTTTGTGGGTGAACTACCAGGCAGTTCGGGCTCTCTGGAACTGTCAAATTTAGCCATAAGGGTTTGGCAGTGTAGTCACAGTCAGGGGAAAAAAAGGTCAGAATACAATAATTTACACAAAAGAGATGATATCCACCTCCACAGTTCAAGTCGATGACTAATTGCAATAGATAAAATATCAAAAATTAAAAATGCTATAATAATCCAACTACTGCAAGGCATGCTTCCTTTCATGAAACACTTTTGTATAAGATGATCAAAAGAGCTTCTGAGTCAAATAGGTCGAGAAGTCCATTTTTGCCATGTCTCATTCATTAGCTTTTACACATGATTTGAGGCATCACAAGTTATTAATTTCCCTGATCTCAGTTTCCCCATCCATAAAAAGAAACAAAACAAAAATCGAAAACAAAAACAAAGCAAAAAAGGAGGACCATGTGCTAATCTGAGAGTTAACTCATGTGATTTACATATTCACATTAGCACATATTAAGATTAAAATAAACACATGGCTCTTTTTAGTTCCAACTCAACAACAAAATAGTGTATTATCAAGTCATATTTTTACATAAGAGCCAATTGCAAGTATAAGAATCAGACTGAATTTCAAGCAAAAAATTCATGCAGGGAAGTACAGTGGAGAAAGCAGATATGATTATGAATTTTGGCTCCATCACTTATTTGATTGTGAGCAGGTCACTTGGTCTCTTAGAATTCTTCATATGCAAAGTGCAAATAATGACAACAATCTTGAAGGATCATAGTGAATTTTTTGCATATTGTGTATAGAGCACACACACACAGTATCTAGCACTCAAAGTTTATGCAAAAAAGTGTCGTTGTACTGAAATATTTATCTTTGGAATTGGAAAACAAGGCAGTTCCTAACAATAACAAAAATAATACAGCTTACATTATCATTATACTTTATCTTGATTTCAAGAATCATGTGTCTCAAGCATTATGTGAAGCCGGCAGGTCAGGCATTATGCTCATGCTCAAGATGAGGAAAGTGACGGTCTCTGACATTTTTGTAATCTCTGAAGGTATGCGTGTGTGTGTGCGTGCGTGCACGTGTGTGTGCATGTATGTGTATGAGAAAAATAAAAGCCACATTAATGGATAATTATATTTTAATGAAGTGAAAAAATCTCCAGCAATGACCGATGTTATAAAAAATAAAGAATGCTGAGAAGTGAAAAATGTTTTCAATCCTATGAGCCTTCGATGTTGCTGCTATTTTACTTCCGCATATTTATGATTGAATCACTATTGTTTGATGAGCCATGTTATCCTAAGTGGCACTATTGAAGAGATTAATGAACCGGGAGACCGGGTTAGTTAAATTAATATTTTTAAGTTAAAATTTATCCAGATTAATAATAATTAAACCCACAGAATATGCTAACACAACACCACCAAGTTTAATCCTATCCCACCGTAAAATAATTCATTCTGTATATTTGAATTACTCATGAAAAGATCTATGTCTTTGAACACCAACAATTCCAATTGTTTAGCACTGCAATTGTTGCTCACAAATACAAGTTTCAAGAT
>NW_011888812.1:5434138-5451039 GCF_000151845.1 Pteropus vampyrus
AATATAGTTTAGAAACTGCATTTATAACCTCTTGTACAAGCCATTTACTCTTTTGAGCCTCAATCACCTCACCGATTAAGAGGGAAAACAAAACATTCCACTTCAGAGAGTTACTTTAAGGATAAAATGAGATTAGGTACATAAAATTCTTTTTAAGAAATAAGAGGCCAATAAATATCCATTGCTCTTTCTGTTTCTTTTCTCAATATAGCATATCAGCATATTTAGATAGCTTTATCTTCATTAAGAACTGTTATCGCAGAAACTGATATCAATTAAACATGGGAAAATGATGAAAAAGGTCTGTGTTCCTTCTGTGTTTCCCAAATGACTTAACACTATGTTAGACACATATCAGATTCATGTCAGGAAAGCATATGTGTCTGAGGTTGAAGATCTGACTTTGTGTCCAAGCTCTGCTGCCATCTGCCTGAGTCACCTTTGACAGGTTACTTAATCTCTCAGCACATGTGCGGAATAAAGACGTTAAACTGCATGATCTCTAAGGCTTCTTCCAGCAACATCCTCTCATTATCTAACAACTATTTCTTTGTTCTGAAGGCTAACGTGTGTTTTGTTTTGTTTTGTTTTGTTTTGCTTTTTAATGTACTCATAGACCCCTAAAGAAGGAGGTTGAATAAACATACCATTGTGCTGATAACAAAAGGTTACACTCCGAGATGATTTAATAGAGCATTGATCAAAACTGAGTATTAGTTGTTTGGTGGCCATTAGTTAGGATTTTCTTCATATAATCTTTAATAGAGCTGAAATTGATGAATGGTTGTAATCTGTTACTCCATAAGAGAGTACACGAAGCAATTCTTTACAGTCCTGAGAAAGCGGACATGTTTACAACAGACATAGTTATTAGATATTATATTAAAAGTACACAATAAACTGAGAGGAAATGTCATACACACATAGGCAGTACAGAGGGGCCTGTAGTTGATTTACATGTCTTCTGCCAGAATTAGAGGTAGAGTAATTTCTAAACTAAAAGTTTTATCTAAAAGTATAAAAATATCAAACTTCAAAAATTAAATTGCCAAGGGAAAATGTACAGGTTCCATAATAAATGTTAAAACTCCTAATTGGCATGTTTATCACATTACCAACTTGCAGCAACGAGATTTCCTAAATGTTGACAAAATAAAATGTGATTATAAACTTTTCGGAATTTTTTTGATGAACATTATTTTTATCCCGATTTAAAATGCAAAGTAAATTAAAATAGACTGGTGAGAAGATAAATTTGATGCAAGTATAGTCAAATGACATTTTTGAAACCTACTATATATAGGTCACCATGCTATGTAATTTTACATCACATTAAATCATTAAAAACTTTGAAGAAGATAATATTGTCTTTGTATTATATATGAAGAAAGAGATCCTCATAAATATCAAGTCACTATTACTGATTACAAATCTAGTAAAAGTGGGCTGGGACAGAAAATCATATTTACCTTATTCTAGACTTTTTAAAAATTTTTTCCCATTATATCAAAGTACATAGAAGTGCACCACTCAGACCTCTTGTCAAGAGAACACCTCTGCAGTGTTCACAATGACCTTGTTCTTCTAGGGCTGCCTCTCGCCAGTGACTGAGCTGTGTGGGTACATTAGAGGTGAACCACTCTGCCCAACTTATACCTCTTCAAACCTGCCACCTTCACTCCAGGCCTCTTCATCTGCCTGGCTCAGACTTCCTTAGTGTGGTGTTCCACCTAAGGCTCTTCCTACTGAATCCTTATTGCTTCCCTTGCTCTTCCCATGGATGTGTGGTCTGAAAGCTCTCTCCACCTACTCCTCTTTCCTTTCCCCTTGACCATTCACAGGTAGGCCCACCAATAAGTACCTTGTACATCAAATATCTTTTTGGTTTCACCTTCTGTGGTAACCCACCTGACACTGCTGGTACAAGGAGTGGGCTGAGAAAGCGGGTAGAATGATGAGGTTTTTAGACTCCATCAGTCCCTACTCAGCTGGCAGAAGGGTCTCATACAGTGTAGAATATGGGGCAAAGAGAGTCCATGGCCCAAAGTCATGGACCCATTGCTGAAGATGGATCTTGTGGTAACCTGGGAAACAACCAGGTAGAGGAAGATGCTCTTGCCAGTGAGATATCTCAGGCACTAGAAAACTGTGAGAGTAACGATGCCTCTAACTAAGGATAGTAGAGTGGGCTGACCACCGTTAAATTGTATTGACACCAGGCAGAGGGATAATGAGAAACTGAGGATGGTTAAGAAACAGTTAAAGCCTATGTGTGAGGCAAGAGGGCTTCTTTGGTAGCACACAAACAGGCGTTTATTTCCTACAGTAGAAGAACAGACACTGCTGATGGCAACTACAAGAGTTCATAGTTGAAAGCACAGAGCTCTCAAGACAAATAAATGTTCAGACCTAGCAGATCTGTTATGCTGATTTGGAAAACTCTGAACCCTGAAACCAGGAATGTGGACATCTGGAGAGAAAACTCTTGAGGAATTTGGCTTCGCAGTGGCTTTTGAACCATCTGAATTTGAAGACATGACCCACCCCTGTCAGTTAGGACTCCCCTTAATTGCTTCCCCTGTGCAGGAAGATGCTGCGAAGCCCTTTGCCTCCTCAAGGCAATAGGTGCTGCTCTCTGGAGCTGCTGTTGCTTCATCTCCCATCTGCCAGGCCAGTAACACGGGTTATATCTCAGTGTAAATTGGCTGTGAATGTACTGGGCCTAAAAACTAAGAAGAAATTGCACTCCAAAGAAGCTGCAGGAATACACACACACGCATGCACGCAATCACACGTACACACACGTGCACACACACACACACACACCAGCAAGAGTCAGAGAAACTCTAGTATTGGATTTTGAGGTGATTCATCAAACGGGGCCAGACGTATAACGGAATTTGTTGACCTGAGAGCTCTTCCTTAGAACATAGAGTTTAATGTCCTGGCAAGGACGCTGAGTAATGGGCAAATTCACTGATAGGGTGGCCCCGGGAAGCCTGGGAAAAGCAATGGCCAATGCTAAGTGAAGTGCAAGTGCCTGGATTGCCTTGAAAAGCAGAAAGAAAATTTCTGAAAAGCCTTGTGGTTATGGGCATGCTGGAATGGATGTATTATGTGAGTCCAGAATGCCCACCAGAACACCCACCAGGGAAGGCCCGGAAGACACATAATTCATCCAGACTATTATAAAGGCACTGGTGAAAGGGACACCCACATTGTTAAGAAGTTCAGGAGTCACTGGTGGGAGAGGCTCATGGTGGAGAGGTGGACAAAGGCTGAGCTTGTTAACAGCCATGGGAGGGACGTGCTTGCACTAACTTGCACTAACTGCCAGGTGTAGCAATCAAAATTGTAGACTTTAACCCACGAAATAACACATGAAGGATCTGTGGCCCCATTTACCATCACTCTCAATGACTCATTGGGGGACTTTGTACTTTGTCCTTCCCCTTCTCTCAATTTAGGTTCTTCTGGTTCAGAAGTTATGGTTTCTAAAGGGGAAATATTTTTTTTTCCATGGGCAAAGCAAAACCCCCAGGGCACTCAGGCTCATTGTATAGACAAGAAGACAAGTCACAATTTTGGCAGGCAGGGTTATTTGAGCCTGGTTGGCAAGAAATAGTGATGCTATTCTACGACACAGGCATAGAGGCATATAGGAGGGATCCAAGTGTTCCACTGGGAACCTCTGGTTATTTCTTGCCCAACTTTAACTATAAGTTAAAGGACACAGGCAACAAATGGACACAAGCAACAAATAAAACACCTGAGACAAGAATAAATTCTATTAGCTTAGACCATTCAGATATGTCACCAACAGCTGCAGAGGTGATAGCTAAGAGTGAGAATTTAAAATGGATAGTGTAGGAGGGAAATAATGCTCTGAAATTGTAACTGCAGTGAATGGGAGTTTATTCCACTTTCTTCTCTCTTCCGTGTTTCCTCTCAGGAGGAGAAGCCCACGGCAACCGTGAAGGAAGTGCTCCCCTAAAGCAGATGGGGATGAGAGGGTCTGTGCTGCAGAAGGGATAGGCTATAGGTGCCTTGGGAGTGTGCTGCTCAGATCTCCCTTCACAAAAAAAAACTACAGTTAGCTGACAGCCTCCAGGGCCACAATTTCAGATCCATCGCAGAAGTCACACTTCTTCCAAGGCTGCTCTCACTCAGTGACTGAACTTGGCGAGGGTACTAACTAGAACCATTCCTGGCTGACTTGTTCTCATCGGAAGGAAGTTTTTTTTTTCTGTGTCAACCCAACAGCCTGTCTGAGATGTTCTCACAGTATCACTGCATTTGGGGCTCTTCCTACCCAAATCCCCTTCCTTCCCTCACTACTTTCACAGACGTAAGATCTACTTCATGGTCTGAAGGCTCTCCTGGTTCTTCCTCTCTCCATTCTCCTGCAGAGCTGTTTCTCTTGGATAAATTTCTTATAAATCTAATTTTTATCTTGACAGCCATTTCTCCGATTTTCCAAACAGATACACCAATTAGAAGAGCAAAATGATTTCTCAAGTTCCATAAAAATCTGATTTGTATACAAAGTCTTTGCTTTTTAGTTAAGCTTTTGGCCATAGAGGAGATAGAAAAGATAATCTCTATAAACTGAGGATCCATGAATTGTCTAGGTATTCAGAAAACTCTTAATATTTTAGAAATGCCCAATGAAACTTTATTCTCAAATTCATATCATAGAAACTTTTATAAAGATTCTTATTTTATTCTACTGAGATATTTTCCTTAAAATTACACATTTCTTCTATGCATATTTCTCTTCCTAAATTAACGACCTTTTCAACTTTTTCCTGTTTCTTTCTTTTACTTATATAACATTTCTTCCTCCAATTTTTCCGACCAATTTACAAAAAAAAAAAAAAAAAGGGAAGTGAAATTAAGTAGAACAAAGCCACATTTGAGTTTTGCATGCTGGATATTCAATAGGTTTGCTCAATATTTAAGTAATTCTGCACATAACCTTTACAGATCATATAATTCACATTAGCTCTTATCAAAACCGCAAAATGTTTAGGGCATCTCCCAAACATGTTGATTTGTTGAATGCTAAGTTTTTACTCTATCTGTATGTATCAGATTAAGACAGGAATCAAATAAATCTATAATGATTAGGTAGGTGATGTCACAATCTTTACATTGGATAAAAACAGAGTTATGCGATTTATAGCAAAATTAGACTCATTACTATAAGTTGATACAATAAGTTATATCGATCTAGGACTGTAAAGATTCTTTAATTTAATTTTCAACAAGTCATATATTCAAATATGTTGAGTGATAAGGTGTGTTATTTGTGCAGTAAAGGGTCTAGCCAAGAGAACTATGGATTTACTTCTTGGTATATCTTTTCTTTCTCTCATTGCTAATGAACTCATGTGGCAATATCAATTTTTTCCTAAAGAAGGTGCAGGTTAAAGTTAGCAATATTACTGAAAGCATTTTTAAATATTGGAATTAAACTTAGCCATAGTTTGCATAACAGTCTCAGATACATGGAACACCTCATGCAAAGGAACCTAATTTCTTTAAATAAAGAAGAAATCAGAATAGAAGCATAAATTACAATGTGTCAGGCAGTGTTGTATCTATAATTAGCCCAGGTATTAAATGTCTTTCTTAAGATAAAAACACACATATTCTTAAGTCATTTAAACTAACCATCTGTTTGCTTAGTACTTATTATAGTTCTCTAGATTTTGTACAATTAGTGGTGTTAGTTTTACCTTTTAGAGGATTTATATTAGTTTTGACTCAAGGTGAAAAATAACTCAATTAAGAAGCATGTAATGAGGGTGCATTATGTGCAATATGTTAACTAAGTATAATAGAGTTGAAATGTGGTTAATTTTGTCCTAATTTTGAAGTCCTTAAACCTTTGCTTCTAGGAGAGCAAAAAAGTCAGAGCTTTAGAATGAAGTAAAATTGACTAATTTTCCTTGCTGGCTTTTTAAAAATGGGTAATCATTTTTTTTTTTTTTTGCATTAACAAGAGAATTTTTAAATGGATATGGAAAAAAGAGAGGTAGAGAAGTACAGAAGAAAAGTAAGGGAAGCAAGGTAAAGCTTATCGAATGTGTATTATACAGAGGGCATTAGACTATGTATTTTCACAAATGTTATCTCCTTTAATTTTTCCAACAGCAGTTTGATGTAATTATAATTGCTTCATTTTATAGCTATGGACACTTGGATTCAGTAAAGTTAAGTGACTTGGGAAAAGGGCTGCTAAGTGGCCTAAATTGGATTCAGGTGTTTCAGTTATTGAATTCTATTCTTTTTTCATAAACCAAGATAAGCTACATGACTTACAATGCTCTTCAGTTCCAGGATTCTATAATGAAGTTTGACATACAGTTACTGGTGTAGGAAAATGATGTACCATCATTTACAAGCAATGAGAACACTGGGTTAATGGTCTTTCTGCTGAGAGTCAGATAAGACGTATGATTTGTCCTAAACTCCAGCCATTAACAGACTATCACTCGGACAAGTGGTAGTGTCTCTGTAATGTCATTTGAATGAATGAGTCCCAGAACTTTAATTCCTCTGTATCTTTATTTATGTTGGTATCCTTTCTCCCTTGTTTATTTTCTTGTAAAATCCCTTTTCACCTTAAGGTTTTAGTCTTCAAAATCCAGTTCAAATACTATCTCAATGAAGACATTTGGAAGTCTTTAGTCAGAATGAGCCATTCCTTATTTTTGATTTATCATTGGGCAAGGCAACTTCTTAGATGACTTCCAATGATCCCCCGTTTCAGTATTTTTGCTCTTATGTAATCCTCTCCACTTGAAATTGTGTTAGGCTTAGCCATTTGCTTCAAATAAATAGAATACAGCAGAAGTGGTAGGATGTCACTTATGAAATTAGGTTACAAAAATATTGTACCCTCTGGGAGACTAAAAGTGCTATGTAATGAGTAGACCAATGGAAAGATTAACATGGGAAGGAACTGATGTCTTTATCATCAGCCCAAGAGGACATGAGGCCCTCGATTCTACAGCCCATGTGGCGCAAACACATGAGTGAGCTTGGAAGTGATTCCTCCCCAATTAAGCTTTGATATGACTACAGCCATAGTCAATACCTTGGTACCAGGTTTGTGAGAGCCCCTGAGCCAGAGGAGCCAGCTAAGCCATGCCTAGATTTCTGATTCACAGAAACCACGAGATAATAAACATTTATAACTGTGAACCACTTAAGTTGGGGGTTACTAGTTACATTGTAATAAATAAACAATCTTTATTTTAGCATTTACACCAATCTGACTTGCCTGATACTATTGGAGTTATACTTAGAATTTGAAGGATTTGATTAACATGGGCCAAAGCTCTTTCTGGCCCACATTGAATACCTACTATCTGCCACACAGCAAGGAGAAAATAATACTATCCCCACCCTAGAATCACATTCCTAGAATGGAACAAATCTATCAATGTCTATTGTACATATTTAGTAATATGTACTATCAGTCAACTATGAGGTGTTGTCATTTGATGAGGGAAGGGAGAAATTGGGAAAAAAGAATCAAATGACCCTGCTAGAGAAACCATACATTAATACAAACTTGGTGCATAAAAAGAGTCTACCTTGATCTCAGAGTTAACATGCACTTAAAAATTTGGCCTACCCATGTGTTTGGGTCTTTATACATTGTTCAGCTAAAAGTAGGTACTCAATAAATAATCAATGAAGGAATGAATTAATAAACAAATGATATTATGATATAGCCTGGATTGAGACTCAGATATTGAAACTGATATAAACACAATTATCTGAGTACAAGTTTCTCATCTGCAGAAAAATAGAGTTAAGTCAGAAGAAATTTAGTATCCTATTCAGATAGTTCTCGGAATCTGGTGTTACATACCTTATTCAGAGTTACAAAACCTTAGTTACTGCAACACACTGAAAACTTTCCTAAGATCACTTATTAACTCTTAAAAATGAAATGACCAAATTTAAGTAAACTTCCCAGTCAGTATATGTTATGTGTATGTGTGATGTGCATGTATGATTTTTTTATGTGTGTATATATTTATGTATTTTTTTCTTGATTATAATATATCATTAGTTTTCTTGACTGTAAAATGAGAATAGCACTAACTATTCTACATGGGTATTTAAAGATTAAATAATATACGTAACATTTCTAGCATAATGACTGGAACAAACGAAGTGATAACTATGAGTTCAACAACTCTTCTTGTTAGTTCAATGAAAATGGACTTATTATTCTATAAGTGCTAATAGGACTCTTTAAAATTCCAACATTCATAATGTTTTATGAAATAATCTAAAGTGGATGAAAAAGAAACGACATATCTATGTAGTAGAATACTAAAAAATCATTAAATTAATGCTGTTCAAGAGTATTTATAGATATAGGAAATGTTCAGAATAAAAATAAATTATATTCGATAAAACAGAGTTTGTAAGATATAACATTGTATAAAATGTGTGTATACAAATAGATTACATTGATAGATTATAGATATATAGATATATAATATGTACATATAATATGAACGTATTGTATATATGACTATATATATACATAAATATACACAGGTATATATGTATACATACACTACAAATAAATGTATCTGTATATAATCATACTCATAACAGTACTAGAAAAAAACATGTACCAAAATGCTATAATGTCTGAGTGGTGTGATTATAAAGACATAATTAATTATTTTTCTATGCATTTTTGAAGTTCTCAAATTTTTGGATTAAATACATACCACTTTTATATTGAGGAAAAAAAATCAATACTTGCAAATTAAAATGAGATGAGACCAATCTCATCATAGCAGAAAGGGCTAGAGTCTGTGGGTGAAACCTGAGGCCAATTCAAAGTCTGTTTGACACTGAAGACTTTCATTGCGCTTGGTGGCCCAGTGACTGAATGATGCTGATGGTGCCTATGGTAAGGCCTATTCTAAAGACAGGCTGGTTGCACTTTTAAACTATGTGAAGTAGTTTACCTGTCCTTCCACCTGAAGAATTTTTATCTTGTATCGCTGTAATTGTAATGTCATGACCATTTAAGAAGTAAAGAAGTCCCTAACAAGTATGTCTGTTTTGGGAAGAAATTATGCACACATTTAGGATTCAAAGGTGCCTTTAATTCCATTACGGTGTCTCAATAAAATTTTCTCTCCCCCATCTTTCTCAAATCTAATCTTTTTTCT
Source organism: Pteropus vampyrus (assembly GCF_000151845.1). Lineage (NCBI taxonomy): Eukaryota > Metazoa > Chordata > Mammalia > Chiroptera > Pteropodidae > Pteropus > Pteropus vampyrus. Next base: position 5,443,357 of record NW_011888812.1, read on the forward strand.
TCATAATGCCTGTTCTAAAGGCACTCTTATTCTCTTATCTTCTCAGATCTCAAATATTTAAAAGAATTCTTTGATGTATCATCAGCCATTGTGAATATTGAATATATCAGAAAAGAGTAGCAGGCAATCAAATCTCTGATTTATTAAATTAAAAAAGAAAATAAGCTAAAAATAAAAAAATTAAGAAGAAAAAAATTCAAGAATTTTTTTAAAAGACAAGAAAAATCTTTGAATATGCCAACATACAATGTTCTATAGAATTTTCTTTTGTTTAGTATCTTTGTCACTGATACAAAACTATATATCTTGGAACTATTTTAAATTCTGATATTCAGAATGTAAATAACAGCTTTAATGGTCCCTTTTAAAACTAAATAGCCTCATGAATCCATAACTTGATTAGAATAAAATTACATTAATGGTATAACATAGAATATTTAATTATGGTTTCTATAAACAGCATACACAGGATCTGTTCTGAATTGTTAGAGCTGAATTTTCTTCCAAGGGCATGTCCATTCATTTAACGAAGATTGTGGGAATGACGACAACGTGCAGAATACTGCTTTAATCGCAAGAGATACCTCAATGAACAAGATAAAGTTTCTGCCAGCATGGGGCTCACCTTCTGGTGAGAGAAGACAAATAGTAATCAAGCCAAAAATATCACACAAGCTAGAAATGTATGATTTGTAGAAAGAAAATAGGAATCAAGGTAAAGAAGACTCAACAATAGGCAGTATATTATCTGGGTTGGTTGGAGAATGTCTCTTTGCAAAATGGGCAGCTGAGACCTAAATGATGTGGACAAACCAGTGATGCCAGGATCTCAGAGGTGGTATCCCAGGCATTAAAACACAGCCTGTTGCAATAATCCTAAATAAAGAAGGACTTTGGGGTATCTGAAGGGTTGAAAGAGGCTTTGCGATTGCACTTAATGGAGAAGTAACAAGTTTCAATGGAGAAGTAACCAGTTTCAGGCAATGAAATTAGAGTGGGTGGCAGGGCTCTGTTTATATAAATGACTGAAAAGGCCACAGTAAGATGCTTGGGAGTTGTCTTAATACCAAGAGGGATTCATGGGGGGCAGTAGTAAAGAAAAGAATGTAATTGTTTACTTAGGCTTTGGGAAGATCATCAGAGCTGTTGCACAGACAAAAAGCTACAGGAGAATGAGAATGGGAATAAGGCTTTCAGTTAAAAAACCATTATGTTTCAATTCTAAAATGTTTGTACTACAATGGAGTTACATATGTTTAAATTACAAAAGTCAAAACTAGAAGGAATACTGATGTTCACTGCCCTCAAATGTTAAAGTATCATTTTAAATTTTTTAAATAAATTTATTTATTTTAATTAGTTTCAAGTATTTATATAGGTTAGACAGTTATATAGTTTATAAAATGATCTCCCTAATTGCTCCTTCTCTCCTCTGGTTTTCCACCTAGCCAATATATTAATGCTAACTGCATTTCCTATGCTGTACTCCGCATTCCCGTGACCATCTATCAACTACTAATTTGTACTTCTTTAACCCTTCACTACATTCTCCCAGCCCTCCAACCTCCCTCCCCTCTGTCCATCACCAAATTGTCCACTATATTTGTGACTTTTTTGATTAGTTTGTTCTTTTTGTTCCTCAGATTCCGCATGTAAGTGAAATCATATGGCATTTATCTTTCCTCTGTCTGATTTACTTTATTCAGCATAATAACCTCTAGGTCCATCCATGTCTTTGTAAATGGTAGGATTTCATTTTTTTTTTTAATGGCTGTGTAATAATATTCCATTGTATATATAAACCATGACTTCTTTATTTAATCGTCTGTTGATAGGCATTTAGGTTACTTCCATATCTTGGCTATTGTAAATTGTGCTGCCATGAATATTGGAGTGCATAGATCCTTACAAATTATTATTTTGGTTTTGTTTGGATAAATACCCAGAAGTGCAATTGCTGGTCAAAAGGCATATGTATTTTTAATTTTTTGAGTAACCTCCATACTGTTTTCCATAGCAGCTGTACCAATTTGCAATCCCACTTACAATGTATGAGGGTTCCCTCTTCTCTGCATCCTCGCCAACATTTGTCATTTTTTGATTTGTTGATGACAGCTATTCTGATAGATGTCAGATGATATCTCATTGTGGTTTTCATTTGTATTTCTCTGATGATTAGTGACCTTGAGCATCTTTTCATGTGTCTATTAGACATTTAAACTTTTTAGTTATATTTTCTTTGCTCGTATTAATGGACTGTAAAAAATAAAGCACTCGTTTCCCATTAACATCTAGCCGAACAAGCTGAGGATAGATAACTCAGTTGACTTAGTCAAGGACACCTTCTAAAGCAGTTACAATGAGAGATGTGACTGGAACACAGGGCTGTTGACTCCCAGCCTAATGATCTCTCTGTATACTGTCCTGCTTTATCTATAATTAGAAATAGCTCAGAGGCACTTTCTAAATAAAACAATATCTGATCCTAACCTTTCCATTATATTATCTTTCCATCTGTTCTTCCTGACAATTATAGGTTTTTAAATATTTCCTGTGGCTTAGAACATCTTCCCAGAAAGAGGGCTTCAGGTTTCTTTGGCATCTTATTCTTATGAAGAGTGAGAGCTGGGCAAATTCAGAAGCCGAATTTTAAGAATTAAAGAGGAGTCCATCAGGTTTGCCGACTCAGTTGGCAAAGAGAATCTTTCTCTAGATGAGTTGTACATCTGTGCTCTTTAAATAGATGAATTATTCCTGGATACAACTGTCTACTTCACGAAAATGTGGTCTTCCCTTAACCTCTACTCCCTGGAACCCTGCTTTCCCCTGAAGGAATCTCACCACACAATCTCCTTGGTCCTGTCTTAGTCTTTACCACTCCATATTTCACTCATTAACAAAGGGCCACCATGTCTTACATTTTAGAAAAGTATGCTACATGATTCAATATAAGGCAGGCAGAAGCATCAGCAGCCAAGTTCCTATGGAAAATATGAATATTTTTTCAAAGATACTAATTTAAAAGTGCCAGAATGAATTTCTCTTCATCCATGTGAATACTATCTGAGAGAAAGAGTAATGGCAGATGATACCTCAGCATGTAAGCACACGTCTCAGGGATGTGATAGAGATTCTGTTATGTCCAAGAAGGTGAGAAGGGCTCATCCATGAGTATACGTGCTTAGAAACCCAAGAGGGTGGCTGAACTAACAATATCTATAGGAAGGAAGAGGAGTTCATCATAGGCTGTGGTTTAGAGCTGAACAACTTTGGAGAAGACAGGAAAAGGAAGGACAGAGAGAGGTAATAATATGAGGGCACATTTATCAGAATAGACAGTGGGGTACTGGTTTAGGTAACAAGACAAAAGTCTGGCTATTTATTTTGGGATGTCAATCTAAAATGCCGACGCTCAGTCTCTTCCATATAGATTTAGGATTGGTTCTAGAAATGGAACCAGAATGGTTGAGATGGGAATGATATAAAGTGGGGAAATCTGAGTGGTCTTGACCTTTTCAGAAAACATGACCTAGATGTAAATAACAGTTGTCATTATAACAGTATTTTACATTCAACAAATAAAATGACCATTAAAAATGAATTGGTTATAAATCTTTTTGCAAATGATAACTGCCCTCATTCCAGTCTGTCCACATCCATCTGGTCTTCTATAAAAATAAGTTCACTAAAATCCAGTGTGCAATTAGAGAATATTCATTAAATTATATTTGAATTTATTTGTCTGGCAAAATAAAATAATAGTCTGAAAGATGACTATTAGAGCCTTGAGCTTTGGAATTGAGGATTCAGAAGAACAGCATTCTACTAATTTTTAGCTCTCAGACTGAGTAAGTCACTATATACAGGTTTCATTTCTTTACCTTTAAGATATTATAGAAAATGGTAAGCTTTCAGGAGTTCTTTTGCAGCGATATTCAATATACCTATAAAACTACAAAGATACAATCCACTGGTGTTTTTTAGAGCATGAGGATTTTCTTTAATATCCTCTGTCTTCTTTATGTTCTAGCTTCACCTGTTCCTCCTTCATAGTCCCCCTGGCCACAGGAAAGAAATCAACATCCTCCAGGAACCACCTTTCAGGAACATTCATGCATCCTTGACTTTGCATCTGCTATTCCTTTCACCAGACAAATCTGTCCTCATGCCATCAATCTTAAGTAATATCTATTTCTTCTTTCAGGTTCAGCTCCAGCTTCGATTCAGCATAACAATTTTTTCAGATATTTGTTCCACCCAAGGTTGAGTTCAATATCCCTCCTCTGATTTTTCCCCAAATTCTAAACCTTCCAGAAGATAGTAAGTTCCATCGATAATTGCTTTTGTCATCGAGTTACCCGATGGATTAGGAGGGCCTAGCACAAGTCATGTCATATAAATGGTGTGCAATGAATGTTTCCAGGATGAATTAACTAATGGTTTAACAGAGGACATATTTCTACACGTTAGTTATGTTACTTGGGCAAGATAAACACTCTAGAGCCTTAGTTTTCTCATTTGTATAATGGAACCAAACAGTCATTGGGTTGTTGCAAGATTTAACTGTGGCAATGGGTATAAAAAGGTAACATATGATAAATGTTCAGTAAAGAGAGGCAGCTGCTATTTGTTTGGCTTTTTAATGCTCCTATCTGAATTTCTAAAATTTGGCTCCCGTGTTAAAGTAGTTCAGTAATTTACCAACACAGCAATGTGTACAGTTGAAAAGTGAGAGGGCGTGTGTGAGAAACTACATGTGTGATATAAAACATAAAGCATCTTTTTTTGCACTTGAACTATGTTGGAAAAAATCTTTCTCTCCAGAGAAATGTAGTTCCACTGATTCTGCTATATCCATCTAAAGGTGATGATCCCCTCCATCATTTTCTATCTTGAGGAGAGACTATTTACTTTCAATAACAGAGATAACCAGACAGCAGACCAAATCTTCTGACTGCAGTTGTTCGGAACTATGGGCAAGCCAGAAAAATAGAGCCGAGGCCCAAAGGAATACAAAATGGACCCTGAAAACTCGATATCAAAAGCAGACATAACAGATATGCATGTATCATAAGTTTATTTGATTGTCAGGTTGCTCAGAGAGCCAACATTTCTAAATACATCTAGAGGTGACATCAGGGACAAATGTGACCCGAAGGAAAGTCGTGGTCAGCCCTCACATAAGAGTTGCAGCGCCTCAGACAATGCAACCCAAACACCATATGGATAAATATTTTTAAATGATAAATTAAACTAACCAACTGTAAAGTACAATGTGTTCAAGCCTCCTATCTTAACACACACTCTTTCACACTAATCTGGAAGGCCGGGGTTAGAATTTAGAGTTCTCAGAAGCCTTAGAGATGAGGGCGAGAACTCGGGATAAGGGGTAGTTGAAGCTGGCTCCTATTCCTTGCTTCATCCTCCCCTTTCTTTTCACCCCAAGTTGCTTCTCACGCCACCAGGAGATGTGTGCACAAACACGCAGGCACCCCAGCTCACTTAAGTTCCTTCCACATCCTTCTCCCAAGATTCTGCAAATAGTTGCTCTTGCCCATCTTGACAATGGAGGTGCACGAAAGTGGTGAAGAGGCTGTGCATGCCGAGAAGTGTGCGTGTCATCTCCCGAGTTTCTGGTAGCTGGAGTATTGTCTAGAAAGGGGGCGTGATTTCTATATGGGCACATTCTGTTGGCTGCAAGACTCCTCACTCCATGAACTGGAGAACAGTCAAGGGAGGGCCAAGGCAGTCTCCTCTAATGGATGAGCCCATGACAGGTGACTGTTGGTCATTATTTCAGGGCCATATAGTCAGTACTTTTCAGAACAGGGTATGAAAGCAAGCAAGCAAGCAAGTAAACAATACAGCTTCAGAAAATCTCCGGTTTCTAGCCACAAATATATGTGTGAGGGAGAGAGAAACAGAGAGAAAAAAATGAAGTGTATGTCGTCGTAGGGCGACCAACAGTCTATGTTTTCCTGGGAAGTGGGATTTGCTTTCAGTGCTAAAACTAGTAAAGTCCCAGGCAAACTGGAATGTTTCTATCACTCTACTTTTACAATTGCATGGCTCCAAAATAAGAAAAATTTAGGAAATGGCATATAACTAGATGTAGAAATATTTGGATTCTAATCTGAAGTTTACTACTAATTAGCGGTGTGTATGTAAGCCTTTCTAGTTGGGTTTCATTTATAAAATAAAGGATTTGATTTTGTACAAAATCTAAGGGTAAATATTCCATAAACATGTTGAAAATATTTGTTTAGAAGACAGAATTGTTTCATCAATGGCAAACAATAGTAATCAGAAGAATGACATATTTCTTTGAATAAGCAAATATTTGTAAGCTACAGCACTCTCACAAACAGTAGTGGAAAACCACACAGCAGTGGGTTGGATAATGGAGGTGGACAGGTTGCAAAATGTGGCTGCATTTCCCCCTTATCTAATTAATGTGTATATTTTTCTGCAGATAAAATTATATTTCGATAAATCACATACAAAATAGCTAACACTGAAGAGAAATCACAGCTTCCCTTGGCGACATCCTCATTTTATATTATTTTCTTCCAATTCATCTTTATTTTTCTGCTTTGAAGCAGTAAAGCAAATGACCATGGAAATATGACCCTGGAAATTTGCCCGTCATTTTAATTTTATAAAGGAAAAAAGTAAGCCGTGCCAAAGGTCTTTCATAGAGGGATCAAGGAAGATAAAACACCTGTACAGATTAGCAACTGCTAATTTGAAAATTGCTAAGAGAAGAAATCTTAAAAGTCCTCATCATAAATAAGAAATAATAATTATCTGATGTGATAAAATTGTTAGCTAATGCTATGGTGGTAATCATTTTGTAACACATGTGTATCAGAACAACACTAGTACACGTTGAACTCAAAATTTATGTCAATTATATCTCAATAAACCTGGAGAAAAAGAAAAAGAAAGGTCTGCTAAGAGCTAGCTATTCTAGGGAGAAAAATATACTATTTTCTGGCTTGAGAGTTGCCAGCAGATAGGTAAACAGAAACTGCATACCCAATTTAACATTCCGACTCGTCGATCTTTTTTTCCCTAATGAGAAAATGAAATAATAATTATGTAAATGCTTATAGAATAATTATTCGAATAATAATCAGCTAAGTGTCCGTAAGATTGTGGCAAACCTCAGAACAACAGATTATAAAATCAAGTAGAAATTGGGAAATATAACTAAACCTGGGATTATGTCTTCTTTATTCACAGATGAAATTTCTGAAAGTCTCTAGTGTTTTTTTTTTTGTTTTTTTTTTTACTAAGTAGGAGAACTCTAAGTGTTCCCTAAATTTAGTACCACCATGTTCATATTACTGCTTTTACATTTTAAAGGACAAAGAAGGGATAGGGATAAAGAAAAGCATGTAAAATACTTGCAACCCTCTGGATTGTACCAGCTGTCTCGTGAGAATGAAATATGTATGTTGTTTTCTCAAAGGCGTCTGAAGTTCCCCATTCTCAAAATAAATCAGCAATAAGCTTTATCTTATCCATTTAATAATAAGTATCTGCAACCATAAACAAATAAATAAATATGCCAACCTTCATCATAGAATAACCTGGTGACATGTTTCATCTTCACAATGAAACACAGATGTAGATTCCCCAGTAAAAGGCAAATCCTCAATTTTCAAATGTTGAATAGCT
>NW_011888812.1:5451749-5454176 GCF_000151845.1 Pteropus vampyrus
TGGCTTGAGAGTTGCCAGCAGATAGGTAAACAGAAACTGCATACCCAATTTAACATTCCGACTCGTCGATCTTTTTTTCCCTAATGAGAAAATGAAATAATAATTATGTAAATGCTTATAGAATAATTATTCGAATAATAATCAGCTAAGTGTCCATAAGATTGTGGCAAACCTCAGAACAACAGATTATAAAATCAAGGTAGAAATTGGGAAATATAACTAAACCTGGGATTATGTCTTCTTTATTCACAGATGAAATTTCTGAAAGTCTCTGGTGTTTTTTTTTTTTTGTTTTTTTTTTACTAAGTAGGAGAACTCTAAGTGTTCCCTAAATTTAGTACCACCATGTTCATATTACTGCTTTTACATTTTAAAAGACAAAGAAGGGGTAGGGATAAAGAAAAGCATGTAAAATACTCGCAACCCTCTGGATTGTACCAGCTGTCTCGTGAGAATGAAATATGTATGTTCTTTTCTCAAAGGCGTCTGAAGTTGCCCATTCTCAAAATAAATCAGCAATAAGCTTTATCTTATCCATTTAATAATAAGTATCTGTAACCATAAACAAATAAATAAATATGCCAACCTTCATCATAGAATAACCTGGTGACATGTTTCATCTTCACAATGAAACACAGATGTAGATTCCCCAGTAAAAGGCAAATCCTCAATTTTCAAATGTCGAATAGCTCAGTATTTCAAAAAAAAACTAAAAAGCCGCTGATGAAATTTATGGCACTGATAAGAGTCCAACGCAAAAACCTTAGCTTAGATCAACAAGATTTTCATTTGATGAAGAATTGAATAAATGGGCATTCACTTTAAACTCTTGCCTCTCAATATTTTGTTCTGAAGTAGTTAAACAAGTTTTGACAGCTACCTTGGACTCAATAATATAGCTTCTTTTTGTTAAATGAACTATTTCAGATGTATCATTGCCACTTAAATATGACCTTGTACTCTCAGATATTGTTCTAGGGAATAATTGTGCAAGCAAAACATATTGATATTTTTTCTCAACTGTTTATCTCCTTCATGCATCAAGCCTGGTCTTGTTGTTTGCATTCTTTTTAATCCTTTCCCCTTTCTTGTCTCTGAAATCATTTGGGGGGGGGAGGGGCATGAAAAATGTGGTTAACAAATTCAAACTGGCTAATTATACTAACAGAGAATTGCTCCATCAAATATTAGTGTGTTCAACTATAGAAGCTCTAGTGAAGCTATAACTCAGTGTAAATTGTAACTTATTTTCTGTAAAACTGGAGTTTTTCTTTGTAAAATTGATGATTAAAACACCTTCAGGGCATTGGACCATACTGTTTCATTTGAAATGTTTCTAATAACATTGGTGATTTTCACTACTCTGTTTAATGTGTTTATCTTAAAAGACTAGCCATCAGCTGAGTTGACTTTTTTTGTAATTTAAACTTAACATGTTCTTAGCATGGTTGGAACTTATTTATTTAGTTGTTTTGTTATATTTTTATTTTATTAACAGCAATTTATGTTAATTCTGTTTTGTTTTTATAAGAATGATATGTTGCCCTGCCACCTCCCAATAAAATCCCCTGCAAAAGAGTGCTTAAATATCAAAGAGACAGGGAAAATTATATGTGAGAAAAATTGAAGCCTCCCGAAATTGTATATATACTCAGGAATGCCAAGAAAACAAACCCAATTATCTCACAATGGAGAAAATCAGAAAAATCAGAATCCACCTATCCTATGGGTTATTATGTAGCCATAAAAAGGATGAAGATTAAGACTAGTCACCGAGACAGGAAATATTTATAGGTAATGTTAAGTTAAAAAAAAGAGGGTTATGTATACTAGTGTTTCTACAGTATAAAAATATTACTGCTGATCTTTATATACTGACAGGAGAATTGTGAAATAATACTTTTATATGTTTTTAAATTCTGTTCTGTGATTTTTAATTGATTTTATAATTGTAAAATTACAATGCCAGATTTATCAGTACATTAGTTGTTATACATGTGTTGCAAGTAACAGTAGTACTAAATGATGACTTTTCTAAATTTATACAATTTTAATTTATAAAAAAAAAAAAAATCGACTCTTTCATTCACAGACAGACTTAACCTGACCCATAGCATTTTAAAATAATTTTTAGAGAGCTAAACTTTTTTTCTTTGTACCTACTTCTTCCCCTTTTTTAGTTTCATATCTTCTCCTTCACTCAAGTTTTCCCTTTCTATAAATGCCCATGTCTGGTTACCTTACGGCAGATGATTTCAAATGTCCATCCTATCACCTTACTCTAGGGTTCCTACCTGTGCAATTCCAGACAGCTTAAACCACCTAGATCCCCTTACTCATTCTTTAATTTTATGTGTTTGACTCTAACCTATACCATAGCTGCTGTAATGATAAAGAACAAATAAAAAACACTAAGAAAGTTAAGAG
>NW_011888812.1:5454226-5466757 GCF_000151845.1 Pteropus vampyrus
CCTTGTACTCTCAGATATTGTTCTAGGGAATAATTGTGCAAGCAAAACATATTGATATTTTTTCTCAACTGTTTATCTCCTTCATGCATCAAGCCTGGTCTTGTTGTTTGCATTCTTTTTAATCCTTTCCCCTTTCTTGTCTCTGAAATCATTTGGGGGGGGGAGGGGCATGAAAAATGTGGTTAACAAATTCAAACTGGCTAATTATACTAACAGAGAATTGCTCCATCAAATATTAGTGTGTTCAACTATAGAAGCTCTAGTGAAGCTATAACTCAGTGTAAATTGTAACTTATTTTCTGTAAAACTGGAGTTTTTCTTTGTAAAATTGATGATTAAAACACCTTCAGGGCATTGGACCATACTGTTTCATTTGAAATGTTTCTAATAACATTGGTGATTTTCACTACTCTGTTTAATGTGTTTATCTTAAAAGACTAGCCATCAGCTGAGTTGACTTTTTTTGTAATTTAAACTTAACATGTTCTTAGCATGGTTGGAACTTATTTATTTAGTTGTTTTGTTATATTTTTATTTTATTAACAGCAATTTATGTTAATTCTGTTTTGTTTTTATAAGAATGATATGTTGCCCTGCCACCTCCCAATAAAATCCCCTGCAAAAGAGTGCTTAAATATCAAAGAGACAGGGAAAATTATATGTGAGAAAAATTGAAGCCTCCCGAAATTGTATATATACTCAGGAATGCCAAGAAAACAAACCCAATTATCTCACAATGGAGAAAATCAGAAAAATCAGAATCCACCTATCCTATGGGTTATTATGTAGCCATAAAAAGGATGAAGATTAAGACTAGTCACCGAGACAGGAAATATTTATAGGTAATGTTAAGTTAAAAAAAAGAGGGTTATGTATACTAGTGTTTCTACAGTATAAAAATATTACTGCTGATCTTTATATACTGACAGGAGAATTGTGAAATAATACTTTTATATGTTTTTAAATTCTGTTCTGTGATTTTTAATTGATTTTATAATTGTAAAATTACAATGCCAGATTTATCAGTACATTAGTTGTTATACATGTGTTGCAAGTAACAGTAGTACTAAATGATGACTTTTCTAAATTTATACAATTTTAATTTATAAAAAAAAAAAAAATCGACTCTTTCATTCACAGACAGACTTAACCTGACCCATAGCATTTTAAAATAATTTTTAGAGAGCTAAACTTTTTTTCTTTGTACCTACTTCTTCCCCTTTTTTAGTTTCATATCTTCTCCTTCACTCAAGTTTTCCCTTTCTATAAATGCCCATGTCTGGTTACCTTACGGCAGATGATTTCAAATGTCCATCCTATCACCTTACTCTAGGGTTCCTACCTGTGCAATTCCAGACAGCTTAAACCACCTAGATCCCCTTACTCATTCTTTAATTTTATGTGTTTGACTCTAACCTATACCATAGCTGCTGTAATGATAAAGAACAAATAAAAAACACTAAGAAAGTTAAGAGCGAGACTTCAGAAAAAGGAAAAGAGTTCTACATTTTAATATCTTTCATGGGAGCCCTCTCCTGCTTTCAATCAAGAGACTCTGCATTTCATTTTGCATTGAGCTCCACAAATTTTTGTGGCCTGACCTGCCAACCCTCAGTCATTTTTATCATCTCTATGTCATACTCTTGTCTGACACACTACACTCCTCATTTTCCTCATCCAAAATTCCTACTTACCCCAACTATCATCTATTTTTTTCTATCCCATTAACTAATTCCCACATTTGTTCTGTATTCAATAGTTTTCTCTCTTGATAAACACTAATGCAAAAAGATATGGGCACCTCTATGTGTATTGCAGCATTATTTACAATAACCAAGATATGGAAGCAATCTAAATGTCCATCGATAGACAACTGGGTAAAGAAGATGTGGCACATTACACAATGGAATATTAGCCACAAAAAAGAATGAAAGCTGACCATTTGCAACAACATTTAGAATGAACCTAGAGGGTGTTATGCTAAGTGAAGTAAGTCAGACAGAGAAAGATGAATACCATGATTTCACTTACATGTGGAATCTAAAGACAAAATAAAGAAACAAACAAAACAGAGACAGATTCATAGATACAGAGAACCAACTAATGTTTGCCAGATGGAATCGTGGAAAAGGTGAAGGAATTAAGAAGTACAGGTTGGTAGTTACAAAATAGTCAAGGTGATGAAAAGTACAGCATGAGGAATATAGTCAATAATATTGTAATAATTATGTATAGTGCCAGGCGGGTACTAGACTTATTAGGGGGATCACTTTGTAAATTATATAAATATCTAGCCACTATGCTTTATACCTGAATAATATAATGTAACATTGTATAGCAACTGTAATTAGAAAATAAAATTTAAAAAATAATATTTAAAATAATAATCTTAAACATTTAGTCTTAAAATTCTATACCTGGGTGATGCAGTTATAAAATTAAAGTATTTATAAAAATATTTAAACAAAACAGGGAGAAATCTACTAATTTAAAAACTTTTAAATAAAATATATAAACCCCCCCAAAACAGTCCTCTTTCCTGCTTCCTCAGCTCTGGTATTTAGCTTTCTAGCCAATTTCATTACACTATATATTTGTACTATATTTATCTCCCCTTTCTCATTTAATTGTGAATACACTGAAGTCAAGGTCAAACTTCAGTCCCACTTTTTCTCTATTAAGTCATCATTCACTGATGCTTAACAAATTAATATGCAACCAGAACAAAGAGAGGCAATAAAATGTATGGCTTTTAATGCAGGAAGAACGACTAGACCTGTGGCATATAAAGCTGCCCACTAGGAATGTAGCTTAAGGCTGAGACTAGTGCTCCAAGCTAAAGTCAGCGATGTGACAAAATTTCTAGAGTCTATAATTTGCCAAGGTTGCAAGGATATCAGGATGGAAGAAACCAAGATTTAAAGCCACAAATTACTTATTAAACACCTGTTCCAGGCCACTCTTCAGAGCACTTAGTGAATAGCTTCCTGTAGAGCGGGGTTTCTTAACCTTGGCCTGACACTGTTGAAATTTGGGACCTTTGTGGTGGTGGCAATGGTGCATTGTGAGAAGGTTTGGCAGCATCACTGACAACTATTCACTAGAAGCCAGTAGGACATTCTCCTAAGTGGGGACAATCAAAATGTCTCCAGATACTACCACATGTCCCCTTTTGAGAATCACTGGTGTGGAGGGCTACTATTTTATTTTAATGATAGTATTTTTCCCCACCTCAGGTAGAAACCCTGGAGCCCAACTATCTCAGAAGGAGGATAAAGCAGAGTAAAAAATTAGGAACACATTCTAGTTTTCCTAGCTTTTGTCTCCAAAAGCTAAAGTACTGGAGTAGAGAAAAAACTTATTGGTAGAGAGAAAATGCACTGGCCAAAAGCAAGGGAGAGAGAATTCAGGGGCATCATTGTAAGGTATTAGGTATAAACATGAAGGAACAAAAGATTAGCCTGCAGTAAAAAAAGAGATTCCTGCGGGCTGAAGGGATCTAAGCAGTGGGAGATGGGGCAAGAGAGGCTTCTGGGTGTAGAACAGGGGGCATTCTGTTTCCTGGCAGTGAGTGGAAGGCAAGCAACACCTCACAATAGAATGGGTACACTAGAACCTACGCAGACAGGCTTATACAGTTCTTGCAGATAGATTTTTAACAAGCAGATAAATCACAGAAAAGCAGAGAGAGCCGATTAGCTATACTATGGATTGTGAATACGAGCATTTCAAAAATTGGAGGATTAGATATTTTCCTACACCCACTGTAAATCACCATGGCACATCATAAAATGGTAGAGTGGTGACAAACTCCAGTGTTGGGAAGTAAACAAAGAGGAGACTAAAATTAAATTAGACACTCAGAAGCAAAATAGTTTTCCAGTATATATACATATATGTGTGTGTGTGCGTGTGTGTATGTATGTGTATCTGTATATATGTATATATACACATATATGGAATTCATATATATATGAAATTAAAGACATTGAATTTGTTGACTGAGATTTGAATTTATAATCTCTTAGTTCACTTATACTCCATCTTCCAAGGTATATTTTATTATGCCCATTTTAAAGATAAGTAAATCGAGTCATGGCAAGTTTAAATGATTTGTTCACGATTATTAACTTTCATCTAAATGACAAATGGTTATTGTGTGCTTACTATGTGGCAGGTACTTTGTGGGATGGGAGTATAATGATGAGCTAATACGGATAAAGCCTGGGCCTTGTGGAACAATTAAATACTCACACAATTAACTGTTAATGGCAACGGACGCGTGATGGAGAAATTTGATCCAGTGGGAGAGGGCAGAGCTAGTCTCCTTAGGAAGAGATAAACTGGAGTTACCAGGGTAGTGGTTCTCAAACATTCTACACATTGGAATCACCTGGAGGGATGGCTGAAACAAAGATTGCCTAGCCCCTTTCCCAGAGTTTCTAAGGAGTAGGACTGCGGTAGACCTGAGACTTTGCATAATTCACACTTTCTCATACCATCAAGCGTTGCTCACATTGCTGGTCTGGGAAGCAGACTTTGGGACCCACTGAACACACCAAGCAAAGCGAAACTTACGGCAAGGACCTGTGGAAAGAGGAATCGGGCTATGCTGTGCTCTTCCCACACTATGTTAGAAAACCCTTTTTACCTGTGACAACCCTGCAAATTTTCAGTGAATTGCCCGAATCACTCTCAGTAAATAGCAGACAGGGATCAACACCCAGGTTTTGTAACTTCCAGCCAGGCAATCTCTTTCATCCCAGTGGGTCAGGCCACTCTGCCGTCCCCCGCTATGGGATTTACAGATTGCGTCCATGATTGCGATCCAGAGAAAGGCAAACCTTGTTTTACCTAAAAAAATCGAGCCTGATCCGCCTGGCTATCTAGTCTTCGGTTTAGAGAATGCTGACTATTTTGAGCAATGCTTCAGGATATTCTTCCTCTTCTATGAGATGGAGGGCTTAATCTTACTGAAAACACACTCCTTCTCTCAAGAGTGCCCTTAAACTAATACAGCAGAAACTCTAACTCCAGTGGGGCTTTCTGATATGCCTTTGAAGAGGGTGAATTTACTAATCAATACAAATTACAATTTCTTAACTGGCAACTCTGCAAGCCAGGCACAGCCTTTTGCTGCTTTATTATTCACAGCCTGAACTTTTAGGACTGGCACAGAAAGAAACCACAGATAGAGACACTATGCAAATCTGTCAAACAAAGGGAAAGATTGTTTTAGAGAGGTTCAACATGGGAATAATTATACGACCAGGAATAAAATGTACATTCTTCAAAGCCTCCTTGGCTTAAACACTTATAGAGAGAGCTAGCAAACATTATGCTTTAGGGTATGGACTAATAACCTCTCATAGACAGGGAAGTTTTTTTTTCTCTTTCTGTGTCTTATACACTCTTACATGCAGATACACACACATATACACAATTTGTATAACAGGCCTGAAATTTATCAATTATATGTACGTATACATCTAACACATATAAGTATTTATGTACATATATATGTAAATATATATTTATATATGCAAAATGAACAAGAAAGAGAGAGCAAAACACAAAGATAGAGATGTGTAATGTTGTAAAAATTCTGCTACCCTGACAGTCTAGTTTTTAGCTCTTGCATTCAGTTATAGTCTATCTCTGGATGAAACAATTACCTGTTCTATGCCTCAGTTTCCTTATCTGCAAAACGAGAAAGCAGAATATGATATTTAAAGACTTTTTTGGACAGGTATTTCCTATATGTAGGAGATTAAAAAATGCTTAGAGATGTATTTTGTCTTCCAAAATTTCCTCCCACTGCATATGAAGATTGAAAACTCTTTCATATTTTTTAAAGCCTATGCCTCTTTTTAATTAAAATTAAAATCTTACAATATCCCTTAGAGTTCTTTAAAAGTTAAAAATAATTTAAATGGGACTGAAAATAATCAAAGAAAAGGTAATTTTAGGAGAAAAATCTATTTTGAAATATGTAGATCATATTCTTTGCAATTACACAAGATCAGTAATGATGTAGCTGACGCTCTGGAAGCTCAAATATTGTCTAGGTCACTTTCAATGTCGTAATTTTTGGCCTGCCATGTTTTTCAACAAGACCTCTCCAACTCTCCTTGACCCTCCCTCACTCCTTGAGTCCCTTTATTTCTGCAATCTTTGTAGTAGTTATCATTTTTCATTTAAATGTTAGCTCTTTAAATGGCTGGGAAAGGTAGAAGGAGCTAACATTTACCAATTCATTGCTACCAGCTAAATCTTGTTATGATGGGTTCTTTCTGTTCATCATCTTATATAATTCTTAGTGCTTCCTTATGAAGGAGGTAGAACAATTATCCTTATTTTATGGATAAGGAAACTAGAGCTCAGAGATAATGGAGACCTTGCCCTAGGGCATACCAAATATTTGTGAAGCTTTAAGGTGGTTCCTGCTTTCCCTGTGCTGTTTCTACTGCTCCATGCAGGCTCCTTAATTAACAGTCAAGAGGAAGAACAGAAAACAAATGTTTATTGCTGACTTATTAGGTGGATGATTATATACACTTTATGTGTTTTATCTTATTTAATTCTCAGAACGCAAAGTAGAAAGTAACATCCCTATTTTTTAAGTTAAAGAGAAGTTAAGTACCTTAGCTGAAATCACACTCCCAGTATTTAACAAAACTGGGATATAAACACAGGTTTTTTAAACTGTGACTGACATCTCTGATTGGCCACAGCTTTAGGTGGCTCTAGTCATCTAATATGTATTGGGCAATTATCACAGTAACATGTAATGTTTTTTCTCCTTGTCTAACATTAGTTCATAATTTTATAGACATAATAGGAAATAAATATTTATTTTTAATACACACATATATACGATACAGACATACATAACAAAAAAGGTCATAATGGATTTAACTTTATTTTAACTATCCTTTCACATAGTGAATTTTAATGGTCGCATAGTTTTCTGTCATATGGATTTATCAGAATTTATTTATTCCTCTTTAATTAATCATGCATAATTTATTTCTAATTTTTCTCTATGGTAACAATGACAAACTGAACTCTAGGCTACATAGAACTTTATTTACAGTTTGGGAAGGAAAGTGGCATGTGTTTATTAAGCTAAATCGAGAATAAAATGTTGCAATTTAAAAACATTAAGTAGTATGTCAGAAATCCATCTAAACTGGTGATAACTGAGCATTTGAGTGCTAAGGTCTCACTCAGATGTCGGAGAGACTGGCTTAATATGAAAATATTATAAAAATATTGAATAGAAATTTTCCAACTCATAGAAGAGAGATTCTGCCATGGGAATTGCATAACAGCATGGAATTGAAAGTCCAGGGGCCAGCCCTGATATCCAAATCTTGTCAGTGTGTCTCATCTGGACCAATGTCCTTGGCCCCAACATGTCTGCATCTCCTCCTCTTTCTTCTCTTCTACCTCCAATCCTTTCTTAACCACAGAAACATTCTTTGGTGCATGATCTGTATGACAGTTTAATAATAAAGGAGGCCAGCATGTTTTTGAGTATTAAGATATCAGGTTTTTTCTCTCTCTAATTTTCCCTTTTCTCTCCCTAAATTCAAATAGTTACTTCTGCACTGTCTTCTAGGAAGCAGAAATATCCTGTGTCCTTCTGCCTTTTCTTTCCCCAAATGCAAGGTCTTACAGGGATATTAAGGGCTTTGGGAAGAGGTAGAAAGGAAGAAAAGGGCATTTCTTGGTAGAAGCAGCAAAGCCTAGAAGAAGCTGAGGGAAGAATATAGCCATGGAGTTAGTGACTGAATAGCTCAAATCCTTTGCAACGACACCAAGAGCTATCAAGATGGTCGCAGGGTACATACAACCCCAGACAAGAGAGATCTATCCTCACCAGAGAGTCCTGTGTTCCCAGTGAAACACAGAAACTGCTCAAAGCTCCCAAACCTAAAAGGATCATAGATAAGGAAAAGAAGGCAAGCCTCAGCAAATGGGAAGGGGACAACATCTCGGCATGGTGTAAAGCCCCAGAACCCATCACAAAAACCTGGGGAGTGGCACCTAAGAAAGTGAAGGTTCAACTTAACTATTCCTGAAAGAATGAGATTCAAAATTAAGTTATTTATTTAAAAGTATTAGAAATATGATTGTTCCTATTCTTAACAAATGGAGATGTGAAACAAAAAATAGAAATGTGGTATTGCTTACTGAGTGCATGGACTAAGATTCATACTGCTACATATATGCACAGAAAGACCATTAGCTCAGGAATCATCTTCATCTCTATTTTGCCTACATTTAGACAAGTTCTATAATAGGACTTAGGGTATTAACAGAATGATTACCACTTAGTAATAAGCCTTTCTTCATGGCACATTATGTACTTGAATTCATTGAATATCTTCAATGATCTGCACTGTGTCTATTAAGGAACTAAGCTTCAGACAGGTGAGTTGACTTGTCCAAGATCACACAGTTCAGCAGGAGTGTCTGGATTCATACCCAGATCTGACTAGACTCTAAATCCTTTATTCGATCTTTCCACTCTAACTCCAAAGTACTGAAGGCCCACACCCTGGGAGTTTTATTTTACTTTGCAGTTCCACAATCTGTATTGTCTTGACATTAATCCTCCTTATTTTACCACCCAGCATTTTTTAAAGCCACGGTTATTAAATCTGCAAAACTTATGTTCCAGAACTGATTTGAGGAACATCCAACAGGAAAGTGAAATCCATTGACACAGGTTCAAATACTCAAGTTCAATTCACCAAAAGAGCATGGTGGAACAGGGTCTATGACAGGAGGGAGGAAGGTAAGTTAGTATTTAGGGCTTCAGGAAAGTTGGGTTGGGCAAATTCATTCACTCTGCCTTATCCCATCCCTGACTGAATTTGAATACATTGAATTAGTAGTCAGTCCCATAATAATACAATAATAAAAGAAGTGCAGTCAATGAGGGCCCAATAACAGGAAAAAATATTGCCAACAGCTTGCATACTATTTTTGTCCCTAAAAGGGCTTTATTACCATTAAGCCTATAAGAAAGCATGAAGTTCAGATGACTGCTGTGTGGTTTGATCAATTAAAGTTTGAAAGCCTTTTTTATTTGCTCGGATGCATGGTTCAGAGTGCAATCCATTATCATTTGTCACTCATAGGTGCTTTTTCAAAATTTCCCTCTGATGTAGCAGAAAAACTATTCCTTAGAGAAAACAGGCCACACAAGACACTTGAAAGTCTAGTTATTTTTAGTGATGTTGACTGGATATTTCTTGCTGAAACTAAGAAAAGCATCGCTTTTACTCTCTTCCCATGAGCTGGAAAAGAAATAAAAAGATTTCTAAAGCACCTCTGCTTATCCAGCTTTCTCCTACTCAATCACATTAGGATTTTCACCAAACAAGAAAAAAATTTAAAGATGATTTTGTTTCCTGGGAAAAAAGGCTATGTTTTAAGTATATATATTCAAATATATATGTTTAACTGTATTATATATATTATAATGTAAAATTTGATCAGCTACCACTTTGAAAAAAAAAAAAATTCACCACTTTGGGTAGACGTGTCACAAATCGGTCTGTTACCCAGATACCGTCAAAGCACTAAGCATACACTCAAAACATGTTGGCTGTTAAATGCCAGGTGAGGAAAGAAAGGTCAAAACAAACTGTGTTATTACTATGAATGCCAATCTGGAATGTTCTGTTCCATCTTCACAGTGAGTCCAAATTCTCCAACTCTCTTAACACAGATCTTAGAAAGTTTATTCCGATTAATGCCACACTCTAAGATCCATGTTTCTTTTAGAGACTTTTTAATATATTTATATAACTTTATTATACATTGGATTCTTTAGTTAATTTTTCTAATTTGTATGTAAGTCTTATCTCTGTGATCACATCTTCTCTTGTAATTCTATTTTTGCTTTGCCCAGGGAAAGTGACAGGGTGCCAATTCTGGTATGAAGGAAAGATGGATACAATGAAATGGTTGCAGAATCATTCCTCCAAAATCCACTTTGCTCCAGACTTGTGGGTTTAGGAGGCTGGGGAGGGATTGATTGTAAAATGAAAACATGGGAGTTTTGCTCACCCTCAGAAAGCTAAGCAGGACCATGCTGGGAACAAAACTCAATGAAGATGGCAAAGTTTGTTTTGGCACTAGATCTGCTCTAGGCTTTAGAATGGGCTACTGCTTACACTTCTGACCTTGCCTACCTATGGACTTTGCCCCTTACTGTTGTTTAATGACAGTACCATCTTTTTTTTTTTCTTCAGTATCTTGAAACTTCAATACTTAGGACCTTTTCCTGTAACACTTTCCCTTCCTCACCCCCATATCTTCACTCACATGGCTGTTCAAGTTTTAGCTCAAATGTCCTCTCAGAGAGGCCTTCCTGAATACCTTATTTCCTTACTTCTATCTTGTTACTCTTCATCAAAGCACCCTATCTTATTTTTTGGAGGGGTATAGTTTTATCTCTCTATAATTACCCTACACTATTTATTTACTTGGCATCATATTTACTGTCTGTTTCCTCCACTAGAATGAATGCTGGGTGAGGACAAACACTGTGTGTTTCTTTTACAAAGCTGTACCTTAGTGACTGGGATAACATCTGGCCAATAGTAGTTACCCAATAAATAATTGTTGGGAGAATGCATAAATGAATGGAGGAAAATGGATATAAAATACACTTTAGATTTCCAAAAGAACAAGCTGAGTTTATCAGGATTGAAGAGCACGTGGGGATTCAGGGCAAAAATTCAAATAAGAGGAGAGTTTTTGCCTAGTGTGGCCTATATCAAATACTCTTTGGGCTCAAAGGAAAAACATTAGTGATTAACTGGAGTACAAGTCCCACAGAGAAGAGGGCAAGGGAATTTTAACTCTTAGAATCTCCTAGAGATATAGTTTTGGTGACAGGTGAAAAATGGTGGGGTCACTGAGTCCTCACCTAGCATAGGAATAAACACTGTTACTCAATAATTCATCTCATAAGCTCTATCTCTGCATCTAGTTTGGTATTTAGAATGGAATCAGCCTGGAAGAAATCCGAAAGTTCAGAATAACTGGAAAATGTGAGCTTAATTAAGAGACTTCACTCTCACTCAATGGCCACCAACACTGATAATTTTTCTCGGCTGCTTACTATGTCCCAGGTGTTATGCCAAACCATTTAGAACCATTATCTTGTTTGATCCGCACAAGACCTCTTTGTATAGGTGTCATGTTTGTTTCCTTTAGCAAAAGAGTTTATCAAGGCTTCAGAGATTAAGTCAGTTGTCCAAAGTCACACATGAACTTATAGAATGCCTTGATCTCAATACCAGGCTAGTTTCCATTCACGTCTACACTCAAAACCATTTTATTCCTAAGTGTTTCTAGTAGGACACTGACATTTTGGCAAGCCATTATTTGTTTAGCAGGACTATCACAAACATAGTATCTCTGGCTCTATACACTAAATGCTGTGATACCTCCAGAACTGTTGCCCTACTTCTGTTGAGAACCATTGTGTTAGTAAACCCAAGAAAATGGACTGAGGGATGTTTCTACTATTAATCTTTCTGATATTTCAAGTCTTCCAGACCAGAGTTCACCTGTGGCTTTGTATTCCCCGGGGCCACAAGGAGTCTTTACTAAAATTGTGGTCATCTAGTTTTCTCACAAATAAATAAGAAATTTGGATAGTGCAAATGAGACATCTTTTCTTGGTACATTCAATGCATGGCACTTTCATGTTTGATTTGATTACATTCGCAGGAACAAATCATCAAATTTACACATATCACTGTAATGTAGGGGAAAGTATGCGAAAATCACGGAAGCATCAAGATTGAAATTAGTTATCGTCTGATATAGAAATGCAACTTAGATTTTTACTACTATTAATTTGACCCTGATCCCAGTATCAGTGTTTCTCAAACCCAGCCTCTGGACTCTTATAGATAAATCTTTATAAAACGATATTCTCATGATGGTACACTTTACTCTACATCATGTAATGGTGTCCCACTAATTAAATATTTAATGCTTCCCTTTCCTGGCTTCGAAGTCCTCCACAAGCTCACAGTGAAGACTTTATCTGATGTTCTAGCTTTATCTTCTGCTTCTCACCCAGTGCCATTAATTCTTGCCAATCTAGTCCCTTTACTACTCCCCAATGCCTTCAACTTTTCACCTTCAGATATTTACTGTTTTCATTTCACTTGCTGCAAATTCCCTTCTTAATACTCTGTGCTTATCCAAGTGCTATCAGTCCTTCACTGGCCATATATTTCCTTCTTCATAGCCATGTAAACCTAAAGCTATTTCTCCTTTTTCTAAAGGCCCCGAACTTATTCATCCCCCATCCCATCAGTAATTCAACAACCTAGTTGGTTACCAGAACTACCTGTGGATACATTTTAAAGTATAATCCCTATATTTATAACTCCAGAGGTTCTGATTTAATATACTTGGAGTAGAGCCCATGAATCCTTATTGAAATAAATAAAAATATGGCTAGGTGATTTCTGATGATTGACCAGGTTC
>NW_011888812.1:5466807-5474513 GCF_000151845.1 Pteropus vampyrus
ATTCCTAAGTGTTTCTAGTAGGACACTGACATTTTGGCAAGCCATTATTTGTTTAGCAGGACTATCACAAACATAGTATCTCTGGCTCTATACACTAAATGCTGTGATACCTCCAGAACTGTTGCCCTACTTCTGTTGAGAACCATTGTGTTAGTAAACCCAAGAAAATGGACTGAGGGATGTTTCTACTATTAATCTTTCTGATATTTCAAGTCTTCCAGACCAGAGTTCACCTGTGGCTTTGTATTCCCCGGGGCCACAAGGAGTCTTTACTAAAATTGTGGTCATCTAGTTTTCTCACAAATAAATAAGAAATTTGGATAGTGCAAATGAGACATCTTTTCTTGGTACATTCAATGCATGGCACGTTCATGTTTGATTTGATTACATTCGCAGGAACAAATCATCAAATTTACACATATCACTGTAATGTAGGGGAAAGTATGCGAAAATCACGGAAGCATCAAGATTGAAATTAGTTATCGTCTGATATAGAAATGCAACTTAGATTTTTACTACTATTAATTTGACCCTGATCCCAGTATCAGTGTTTCTCAAACCCAGCCTCTGGACTCTTATAGATAAATCTTTATAAAACGATATTCTCATGATGGTACACTTTACTCTACATCATGTAATGGTGTCCCACTAATTAAATATTTAATGCTTCCCTTTCCTGGCTTCGAAGTCCTCCACAAGCTCACAGTGAAGACTTTATCTGATGTTCTAGCTTTATCTTCTGCTTCTCACCCAGTGCCATTAATTCTTGCCAATCTAGTCCCTTTACTACTCCCCAATGCCTTCAACTTTTCACCTTCAGATATTTACTGTTTTCATTTCACTTGCTGCAAATTCCCTTCTTAATACTCTGTGCTTATCCAAGTGCTATCAGTCCTTCACTGGCCATATATTTCCTTCTTCATAGCCATGTAAACCTAAAGCTATTTCTCCTTTTTCTAAAGGCCCCGAACTTATTCATCCCCCATCCCATCAGTAATTCAACAACCTAGTTGGTTACCAGAACTACCTGTGGATACATTTTAAAGTATAATCCCTATATTTATAACTCCAGAGGTTCTGATTTAATATACTTGGAGTAGAGCCCATGAATCCTTATTGAAATAAATAAAAATATGGCTAGGTGATTTCTGATGATTGACCAGGTTCAGAACTCACTCAACTGGCACATCTAATTATTTTATTTTAATGGCTTTATTTTTATTTTATTACCATTATCATCATCATTATCATTATCATCATCATTTTGTCATTTCATATATCACCAAAATTTCCTTGATGAGCAAATCTGTTTCTAATCCATCAAGGTCCTAATTAACAGAAGGTAATTAACAATTTTTTATGAATGTGTTGTAAATTACTTGACAACATTCTATTTGATAACTGGTTGACATTTTTTCTTATGGTCAAAAATACATACATAAGAATATATCTTATTCTAATAATAAATAAAAATTTCATTTTATTGTACCATGGTTAATTCTAGATTGGCATTTAAATTTGTACAGCTAACTTGTTTCTCTCTTACCTCAAGAAAGGTAAGGATATATACTAAGTGAAGTAACTTTCGGGATCTTTTAACAGAGCTTTTTTCTTGTACCATACTGGACTCACAAAATATTTTAACAGGTACAAATATTGTGAGCTCTTTTTTGATAAACTCATTTGAAGTCCCAGTTGGAGATGTGTATTCTGTATAGCTTTGAAGAGGGGAAAATCCATGTGTGCAAATTGTGTTCATAAGAAAAGTGAAAATGAGAACTAGTCTCCCAAGGGTTGGATATTTTCTGTCAAATGATAAATGCACTGATGGTAACCATGGGAGTAAAAAAAAGAAGAAGAAGAAGAAGAAAAGAGTTTTAAAATTATCATAAGACAGAATAAAAGATAAAAAAGAGATGAGACAAAAGAGAAAATGAGAAGAGTCAAAGAAAGGAAAATAAAGAAGGATTGAGAAAATGATGAGTAAAAATAAAAGAGAAAAGGGAAAGATAAACAGATGTCATCAACAGTCTTCATGGGCAATGTCCACCCACATCATTTACATGGTCTGGACTGGATCTTATGATAATTATAGTTAATTCTAACTCAGGAATCTTTAAGGAAAATAATGCAAAATAACAAATACTGTTTTGGGTATGGGAAGGCACACTGTAACTAAGGAGTGTGAAGCTTAGTTTTATTAGCTTCGCTATATATCTGCTTCTAATCATGATTTTTGAGGTTACTTTGGGTATGGCCCCTAGAAATTCCTGAATCTGCTTTTGCTGATCCGCCCTTCACACAATGACTTTCTAGGAAGAGATATTCATATCGAGGATAAACATAAAGGGGAAATCTTAAAAGGACAATGATAAAAGACAATCATAGCATCTCTTTATTATTGGGAGACCCTGTACCTGAGACACAAAAGCCACTGTGACTAAAGGAAATGGAACACAGGCACAAGGCAAAGAAACAGAAGGGAGAGGAAATGAGTTCAAGGACAATTACTAGCAATGCAGATGCAGCCAGTTGAACGCCAAGTATGCTGTTATGGTAACATCAAGCCACTGAGGCATAATTCTCCCTCCAAAAATTACACCAACAGTAACTTTGATAATTACCAAAGGAATTATCATTTTAAGACCAATGTGTAAGTTGAAGTAGGCTTGTGAGCACCTGACAAAGCAGGCAAGAAAAGAACCACTTACTGCCAAGACTTGCTTCCTGTGCTTCAGTCACATTTTATGACTATTTTGGCTCCTGTCCTAATATTCAAGTGAGTTTAATTCACAGCAACACTACATATAAGGTGTGCAAGTACAAACTTGGAATGCTAATATAGGAAATCCAATACAGATCTTAACTGAGTTTATGGAAAAAGCAAAGCTCCTGTATAGAGCAGACGGTGGCTAAATGTCACACAGACTTATTGAGTGGGTATGCATTATGAACAGAGATTTGGGGCAATCCCAATTCTCTAGAATATGGCAAAAAGTTAGAAAAAGCCTCTGTATGGAATAAAGGGCCTTTGCTAAGTTAATTCACTTTACAACACAGAAGAGGCCCTCAAGCCCTCACTAAGGACCAATTTATTTGTAATTTCAGTCAAGTGATGATCAGATTCCCAAGCTGCAGCAGCTCAGAATAAACCAGAGATTGAAGTGGAGAAAGGCTGCTAGAAGGAAAGAACTAAAATTACAGAAAACAATATAATCAGATAAACTCTCCAAAAGTCTAGCAGAGTCATTTAAAATTTAAGAAGTCTCTGCCTACTTTCTAAACGTGAAAAAAGTTCTACAAAGTTCTTCACTAAAAGCTCTTCGAATTATTAGCTATTGACCTTGGGTCATAACAAAGTGCAATCTATCTATGCATCTTTGTATGTTACAGTTCAATTATAGATATGCACACATGTAGATAGAAAAAGAAAGAAACGTTTATCCAAGCATTAAGTCTCAATTTGAAATTCAAATATTAAAGAAATCACTAAAATATTTAACAAAAATAATTCTTGAACAGATAGATATCATCTAAAAGTTTATTATCTAAGAAATTAAACAAAACACAAATGAATAACAAGACATTTTGTGCTCATGGCGTGGAAATAGTGTTGTCAAAATGTTTGTGATACCCAAAGCTATCTAAGATTTAATTCAATTCCTATCAAAATCTCAGTGTCATTTTTTGCAGAAAGAAAAAAATGATCCTAAAATTCATATGGAATGACAAGGATCCTGAAGAGCCAATATAAACCTAAGAAGGAAAATAAAGATAGAGACCATGCACTTCCTGACTTCAAAACTTATTACAAAGCTACAGCAATCAAAACAGTATATTAAAAACAGACATATGGAGCAATGGAACAAAACAGAGAGCCTAGAAAGAAACACAAGCATATATAGTCAAATGATCTTTTATGAAGATGCCTAGGCTACATGATGAAGAGATAGTATCTTCGATAGATGATATTGAAAAAACGATATCTACATGCAAAAGAATAAAAGTAGAACCTTATTTTACACTTTATCTTACAGACATAAATCTTATACACAAAAACCAATTCAAAATGGATTAAAGACTTAATCATAAGACAGGAAACTATAAAACTCCTAGAAAAAAAACATAGGAAGAAAAGAAAAATCTGCACATAATTATTCAAGCCTAGAGTCTAATTGTGTTTTATATACATATTAAAATATTTTTGCAAGCTTTAATATGCCTGGACTTTACAAGGAATGAAACTACCATATAAATCAAGGGAAGACTGTATGTGTTCTGTTCAGATATTTACCAATATTTGGTCATCATTTCAGAAGATTGTGTCAAGGTGGCCACTCCTCTCATGGCTTTTTAAATCACCAATACTATGGACTTTCATTTGCAGCTCTCTTATTCTTGGCAACTCTACATCTAGGTGGAGGAGTCTGCTCATTTTGTTTTCTAGTATGGAAGAGCCCAGCTATTTACATACCAAGACACATTGGACATGACTGGTGTTCTTATAAGAAGAGAGGACACACAAAGACACACAGGGAAAAGGCCATATGATGGTGGAGGCAAAGCTGGAGTGAGGCAGCTACTAGCCAAGTAGTGCCAAGGATTTCTAGCAACCACCAGAGGCCAGGAGAGAGGTATGAACAGATTTTCTCTCAAAGCTTCCACAATGAACTAAGCCCTCTGCCACTGATATTACTGAGTGATTTCAAACTTCTAGCCTCCAATAATGTGAGATAAAACATTTCAGATGTTTAAGCCACCTGGTTTTGACCATTTGTTACAACAAACTTAAAAAAAAAAAAAAAATTGTATACTATGCAAGCACTGTCCCGCACATGGGAGACCTTACCCAGGCTCCATCAAGTCACCACAATAAAATCCAAAGCCAGAGAGAACCTTCCTTTTGTCTTCAACCCATTTTGGGGTTTGCTTGGGAGTCTGTTCTGCTACCTCCAGAAAACCTCATGTTGTGATTAATAAATCTCTTCATATCCTCTTGGTGTATACGTGGCTTCATCAGCTTCAAGGTCTGAACCAATTTGGGAAGGTCCATCCTGCTTCCACTGGGATTACCACATTATCTGTCTTCTAAGTCAACTTCTGCGGCCGAATGACTGTGCATTTCTAGCAAAGTGGTAGCATTTTGAGATTGCCGGTCTGTTTCTGTTTTTGTTATATTTTTCTTTTGTTTTGTTTTCATCTACAAATGGGTAGTTAGGACCATACACGGGGCCACTAACTACAAGAACTGAGT
The DNA here is from genome assembly GCF_000151845.1 of Pteropus vampyrus. Classification (NCBI taxonomy): domain Eukaryota; kingdom Metazoa; phylum Chordata; class Mammalia; order Chiroptera; family Pteropodidae; genus Pteropus; species Pteropus vampyrus. Next base: position 5,472,062 of record NW_011888812.1, read on the forward strand.
GTCATCAGTTCCCAGTTCCATGGTCAATAGCGCTGTGAGATCACTGCATTCTCTCCAACTAAGCCTGACAGAGCCTCACTTTCCTTCTCGACTGAGTACTCTAGGGAATTACTCCAATGGCTCTTCAATCCCTAGAAGTCTATGACACTTATGGACCCCCATCGCCGGTGGGTTTCCACTAAACCACCACTGGCTATTATTTTCTTTTGTCTTGGTAAATATTTTCCCCCAAATCTTATAGCTATATCCTTGCCTTCCCTTATCACTTCCTCTTTAGTGTTGAGGACCTGGTCTATAACCTAGTCCTTCTCAGTATTTACTTATGCTTCCAAGTTAACCTATAGTTCTCAGGATAGAAAATTTCAACATTCAGCAATATACTAGCAACTCTTACTTACCCTGGCTTATTGTAGGGTGAAGCACTAGTGGATGCAAAGAAAGTGTCAACACATGCTTATGCAATTCTTCCAACAGTGCATAATGTTAGTGGTTATTATGCATTGCAGGTGGCTTACGTTTTAAGCAAAAATGGGCTGTTATGAGTGCATTAGCCGACAAATGAAAAAGTCCATTATATATGTAGCATCTTCAGATATGAAGAAATTAAAGTTGAAAAGAAACATACGTGAAAGGAAAAGAAAGAGCCAAGCTGAGAGCTGTGCTGACTCTGTTTTTACAACGTGCTCCCCATGACCGAGCTTCAAGTCTGGCCTTCTAACTCTTGAATTCTGCTTCTGCATTCAGAGATAATGAGAGGAGTTTCAGTGTGATCTCCTCAAAGCCTTACATTCGGTTTTGTATGCAAATAAAACTATCAGAAATTAACTAGCTATAAAAGAATACAATAAATAATTAGAGCCTGGTGTAATGGACCAAGAAAATACATAAGGGCACAGAGTCTTCAGTTCTCCTCTGCTTCTCTCCTGCTCAATAGTCTTAGATGCAGTCACTAAACCTCTCTGAGTCAAAATTGCTCCTTTGATAGGAAGAAAGTAGACCAGTAAGCACTCTAAGATCCTTTATAGCTCCCTAAATTTCTTTGATTCAACTAGTGTTATATTGAGACCATTGAGGGATAGTATGAAATAAAAAATAAACCTTCCACTCAAAAACGACCTCCATTGTGGAACATGAAATAACGAGTTAGAGCTACAAATAAAAAGATGAGGTATGAGTAAGTTTTTTGTCACTGTACACTATACTGAGAGGAATTCAGTTTTACAGCAGCGCCATTCAAGCTGCTACTTATAATGTATTCAGTTAACAATGTGTATTTAAGAGAAAGTGATATTGTCATTCTCTATTATGAACTGATCATTTAAGAAACATCTATGCAGTCATTAAAGTTTGCATAGATGAATCCTAACACTGCATAACTTTCTCTTTTCATTGGTAGGTATAATAATAATATCTGAGACTTTATAATATGTGGGATGATATAAGCAAAAACATTTATCTCCAATTTACAATTGTCTTTCAGAGAATCCACTCTTCATTGCTTCACGTGCTTGACAGGTTTGCTTTTTCCAATGAGAAGGTGACTTCTGGAGAGTGTGCATACCACTGAATTTAATTAAGTAAACCAAGGTCACAAATCTCACCTTTTTCTCTCCCTTCTCCTCTACTCTTTCCGATTATGAATCTGAACAATATCCTCTTAGGCAGTCGGCTCCCTTTGTTTTCTTCATCCAATTGGAAACCCCATGCAGCCAGAGTGAGCTCATTAATACACAAATCTGATCAATTATCCTCTCTATTTAAATCCCTTTAATGAATCTTGTACTCTTGAAGATAACGGGGACACTTTTTCGTATGACATAAAGTTGATTTTCACCTAGCCCTTGCCTACAACTCTAAGCTTATCTCTGTCTTTCCTCACTTCCCTTCTCCTCTACCAGTAACACCAACTACTTCTGGTTGTCTAGACATACCACGCAGCGTCTACACGGTGACTTTGCATCGCTGTTTATTCAGTGCTAACTAACCCCAAACCTTTCTTTCCATTGCCTACCTATCGTTGATACAATCCTGTTCTGTTATGAAAATCTGTTATAAAAATCTTCAAGGTAAAATGCTTTCTCATCTGATCTGCTTCTGTATCATGAGACACTTTTATATTAATGTTTGCTTCATGTTGAATATAATCGTGACTGTATCTCTTTACAGGTTTTATACTAAACTATAAGCTGCATGAGAGATGGGACCTTGTCATATTCTTTTTCATTAATCTCAATTCCTTGCTCAGTGTCTGGCACACAGTATGTACTCAATTAAATTAGCTGAATAGATCTAAAATAATAATAATCAGCGTTCGTTGAGTGCTTAATATCTGCCAGTCATGATTGTCTAGTCTGAGAGATTTTTATATATATCAACTTAATTAACCTGCATAAAAACTTTATAAGATACATACTCGCTTTGTTTTTCAGATAAGAAATATTATCAGAATTAT
>NW_011888812.1:5474928-5487069 GCF_000151845.1 Pteropus vampyrus
TCTTCATTGCTTCGCGTGCTTGACAGGTTTGCTTTTTCCAATGAGAAGGTGACTTCTGGAGAGTGTGCATACCACTGAATTTAATTAAGTAAACCGAGGTCACAAATCTCACCTTTTTCTCTCCCTTCTCCTCTACTCTTTCCGATTATGAATCTGAACAATATCCTCTTAGGCAATCGGCTCTCTTTGTTTTCTTCATCCAATTGGAAACCCCATGCAGCCAGAGTGAGCTCATTAATACACAAATCTGGTCAATTATCCTCTCTATTTAAATCCCTTTAATGAATCTTGTACTCTTGAAGATAACGGGGACACTTTTTCATATGACATAAAGTTGATTTTCACCTAGCCCTTGCCTACAACTCTAAGCTTATCTCTGTCTTTCCTCAATTCCCTTCTCCTCTATCAGTAACACCAACTACTTCTGGTTGTCTAGACATACCACGCAGCGTCTACACGGTGACTTTGCACCGCTGTTTATTCAGTGCTAACTAACCCCAGACCTTTCTTTCCATTGCCTACCTATCGTTGATACAATCCTGTTCTGTTATGAAAATCTGTTACATTCAAGGTAAAACGCTTTCTCATCCGAACTGCTTCTGTATTATGAGACACTTTTATATTAATGTTTGCTTCATGTTGAATATAATCGTGACTGTATCTCTTTACAGGTTTTATAGTAAACTATAAGCTGCATGAGAGATGGGACCTTGTCATATTCTTTTTCATTAATCTCAGTTCCTTGCTCAGTGTCTGGCACACAGTATGTACTCAATTAAATTAGCTGAATAGATCTAAAATAATAATCAGCGTTTGCTGAGTGCTTAATATCTGCCAGTCATGATTGTCTAGTCTGAAAGATTTTTATATATATTAACTTAATTAACCTGCATAAAAACTTTATAAGATACATACTCGCTTTGTTTTTCAGATAAGAAATATTATCAGAATTATTATTCAGACAATAATTCTGAGACACAGAGAAGTGAAGGACTTCACCCTAAGCCACACAACTGGGATAGAAAACTGGGATTTGAATCCAGGCAGTGTAATTCAAGAGCTTGGGCTCTCACAGACCGTGAGACTAAGGATGTATAGTTAATTTCAAATCCATTCTAAAATTTAATAACAAAATAACTAAAACCAATCTCTCATGGTTTCTAATCGAGTGATCTTTCTACTTTATCATAATACAAATTTCACCATCTACTTAATCAGATGCTATATAAATTTCTTATGATTTTAATCATGTTTTCTTTCATGCAGAGCTTTGTAAAATAAAATTAAAGTTTTAATTTAGATAAAATAAATTAAAATTTTTAATAAAATTTTATTTTAATGTTTTTCAACTTTAAGTTTATACTATAAAATCAACTTCCCCAATTAGAAAGAGTTTTATTCGGTCATAATTACACGTAAGCAACAAAAAGAGAAGATATGACCATAAATGACAGTGGATGTGAGGGCAAGATCTAGGAACAATCTTTTACATAGAGGACTCTACAGAGAATCGTAAGAGCAGACCTAGAACCAGTTCCCATGAACTCAAGTTTCTGCCTTCTGCCTTCTGCCCGCCATGTACTCCGTATCTACAACAACCTGACTTGTCTCTTGACTGTGAAGGAAGACAGATTGAGAAAGATAAATGATGGAGGCAAGCTACATGCCAGCTTCATCTTTCTGAATAGTTTCTCAGCATAGAGAAACTGTTTCTTCTCACCACTGTAATTCATACTTTAATTCCTAGAATTATACCTTAGAGAATTATCTGAATTAATTAACCCAGCCTTATTTTATTTAAATGTTTTGCTAAGGAGGCAATATACAGAGAAGATCACTAGATTTGAGCTGCAGTTCCAATGCTTTCTAAAGATGAGACTTTGGGCAATGTACTTAGCTTCTCTCTCATTTTCTTGAGAAAACAGGGTAAACACAGTATTTATATCAAAGAGCATCTGTAATGTGCACAGCTAACAAATAATTTCACTATACCTAATAAAACCCTAGCAGTGACTACGTTTAGTGATTATTTCAATAATCAGGTCACCATGAACTAAACTCCCCTTGTTAAAGATCTATTTGCTAAAATTCACCTTTTAAAAAATCCATCCACAAACCCACCATTAACTGATCCCTTTATTCAATGTTTAAACAAAATGGGGTGATGGTGAGTTTTTTAGAGGGTATTTTATGGACATTTACTTAACATATCTATTCTATGGCACTAAAGTTTGGTTGTATTCTGTTTGTATTCTACTTCAGGATCTGCCAGGATCTTGTTAGTTAGCTAACAAGACACAAATCTCTGTTTCTGCATTTGCAAAATGAGTTGCAAAGAATAGTTACTAAATTACTAAATTATTTTCAGCTGAAAGAATGGGTTAGTACACCCATGCTCTTATTGGATGTGTATTTAGAAAGTCCCATAAACTCATTTTTTTTAATAGTTTTCTCATCCATAAAGTGGAGATAATTGTATCTACTTCAAAGAGGTTTTTTTTCTTTTTTTTTTCAAGAATTTACTATATTTAATATATCTTTTTTTTTCTTTTTTTTTTCAAGAATTTACTAATTTAATACATCTGAAACGCTTACCCTGGTATCTGGATTATAGAAAGTTTCAATAAGCAGTAGTCATATGTACAGAAAATACTTCTTGAAAATGTTTTAACATATGTCTGTCTTCTCTGAAGGAATATGCATCCTTTTGAAGGATTCATTCAGGTAATATCTATAGGAGGCTGCCAGTCACATTCATTTAATAAAACCAAATAATTTTGCACAAATAATTAATTTTACTGAACTGACTAAATTAAGCACTGTTTTTGCTGTTATGAAAATTAGCTATCCCAAATTGTCTTATGAAGAACACAGATTTTGTCTAACATTAAGAACAATAAAAAAAATATCTAAGAGTCAAATAAACTGTAGATGCTGTGATACTGGGTGGTCTACTAGAGATTTATAGATGTTTTGCAGTTAAAAATAATTGCAGATATCATTTAACTAACAAATTACGGCATTTCTTTGACTTGACTTCAACGATTCTTTTTTAAAGAAGACATCTATTGACAGTTTTATAGAAAAGGAGTTATATGAGAGAGTTTAGAAAATGCTGAGGTATATAAACCATTGTCTCTATTTTAACTTCAAATGAACTTCTCGAGGCTATTCCAGCAATAGAGAATCTCATTGACCTAATTTTCTTTGCTTAATTACTCAGCCATGAAAATATATTTCTTGGTTTATTCTCATTTTCTAGGCAGTTACTTAGAGCCTAACCAAAGTTTGGAACACTTAAAGTAATGCCTGTGATCCTTAAAAGTGATATTATTTTGGAGTTCACCATCTTTATTTGCAGTGGCGCCAAGCACCAAAGCTTTGATTTCTGATTAACAAAATTAATTTATTCTGCTAATTAAAGGTTACGTGAATGCTCTACATATTTAAGAAAATCTACTGATGTGTCATCCTCTTCCAACAATGTCCTGGCTTCTGGAAAATAAGCTGAACGTGAGTAGCACACAAGTGCTTTATCTCATCATAAAAAGAAGTCACTTCTTCCCTGGATATACTAAACAGGGGACACATGGGAACACATTTCCTCATAAGAAAATTCTATTTTCCATTATTAGCATTGGAACTCTGCTCCTCTTGCCACAGAAAGAATGAAATGAATTTGTCACAACTCTCGCAGTATTATGTAAGCTAGCATCTTAAAAACGACTGCTTCAAAATGGTAAAAGATTTCATGAAATTGAAAATTTATTCTATTTTGCTTTTAATATTGTGTGTATGTGCGTGAGCACGTGCGTTGTGTAGAGAGAGAGAATATCTTCTGGAACGGAAGGATATTGTGTCTCTACATTTTAGTATATCAAAAGCCACTTGAACATTCAAATATAAATTAATTTATTCATCCATTCATTCATTCAAAGATAAATAGTACCTGGGGAAGCTGGATACTACTCTGATCAGTGTGTCCCATCTGTTATGAAACGTTAGCAGAATGTTCTTTGCTTAAGCAGTTCCAAATTCCTACTCTGTAATCATTATAAGATGTCCATTTAACCTCAGGTTACTTTAATGTTGTAGAGAGAATTATGAAACTTGGATAGAAAGAAGTTGCCTTAATGAGTATGTTTTAATCAGACTCCAGTTTACTTGGTCTCCCATCATTAATTCCAACTGGATTAAAAACCACATAAATGAAAAAGTAATGTTTTGATAGTTCGGGTCAAAGCGACATTTTGAAATTTGGCGATGAACTGTATTCCAAGAATCTTGCCCTAAAAAAATAATCCTTGTAACTTCAGCATTAGTTTAGTAATAGAAAATAATCTTGATGTGTCCCACGTAGTTTTTCATTTGACAAGTTGAGTCTCTGGTTTGACTTTCTAATGATGTGCCAATAAGATTTATAAACACCAATTCTGTGTCAAAGTTCATTGCTTTGGTCAGATCCAAAGATCCCTGCCCAGCAAAGTATAAATTTGGCTGGTTGTGTTACTATAGAATCACTGAGCCATGCAGGGTTTTGGACTTTTGGGTATAATGCAACTGATGTTCCTGAAAAATGGTAGCAAAATAGAAAAAACATTCAACTGAAGTCATGAGACCTGAATTAGCCTTAATATCTGTAAACTATAAGTCTGGATAAATAACTACCACATTTGAACTTGTCTTTTAATTTCAAGTCCAGTGCATTTCTATTCTAATGCAGCCCTTTAAGGGGATAGATTACTGCCAATCCCAAAAAATTTCTGAGGCTATAGTAAACTTAAAGGAATGGATACTAATACTTAGCCAGTATTCGCTGTAGTCCAAACATTGCAATAAGCAACTCAGATCATGTAATATTTTGAATAATACTGTGCTATTGGTAGAATTATTCTCCTTTTTCCAGATAAGAAAAGCAAGGGTTTTAAGTAAGGTACTGAAGGTCGTATGGTTAATAATTGTCATGGTTCAGACTTTAATATAGCTATATCTATCTCTATAGCCTATGCTCTTAATTATTATGTTATATTATATCCAATTCTCATTAAAATAACTATTGCAAAGTTTTTCTCTAGTATGTTCTTTCAAAGCACTCCTTATCAGTTCAAACCACTGTATGCCATTCAATTTACTGTTACAAAATTTCTTATTTTTTTCTAATTTCCTTATTCATCATATTTCAGATAAAGTGGCTGAGTAAAAGTGACTTGCTACTCTGTGTAAATTAAATCCAGTCATCTCTACCTTCAAAAGTTATCCAGAACATGACCACTCTCTCCACCTTCACCAATCTTATCCAAACTCATCATCTTCTTTGTGTGGATTATCTCAAAATTCTAATTAGTTTCCTTGATTCTCCTTTATTTCCCTTTTTCCAGTCTTATCTCAAAAGAGCAGCTGATGTGATCCTATTAAATAGTAAGTTGGATTGTTTCTGTCCTCTACTCAAAATTATTCAATGGTTTTATTTTTCGCTCAGAATAAAAGAAGTAAGTCTTTTTCAGTGGAGTACAAGTCCCTGCTTGGTCTGCTCCTCACTCTGTAGTTCGTCACCCCTGCATCCTCTCTGGACTCACCTTTTTTTTTAAAAAAAAAAAAAATTATTTTATTATTAGTTTCAAGTATATAGTACATTGGCTAGACATCTATATAGTTTATAAAATGGTCCCCCTAATTGTTCTTTCTCTCCTCTGGCCCTTCACCTAGCCACTACATTAATGCTGACTGTATTCCCTCTGCCATGCTCCCCATCCCCAAGACGATCTGTCGACTACTAATTTGTACTTCTTTAATCCTTCACTCCATTCTCCCAGCCCCCCAAGCCTCCTCCCCTCTGGCCGTCACCAGGTTGTCCTCTATATTTGTGAGTCTTTTTTTGATTAGTTTGTTCTGTTTGTTCCTTGATACCACGTATAAGTGAAATCATATGGTATATTTCTCTGACTTATTTCACTCAGCATAATAACCTCTAGGTCCATCCATGTCATTGCAAATAGTGGGATCTGAACTCATCTTTTGATACACTCTTTCCTCACTCTGCTTCAAACACAGCGTCCCTCTTCTGTTCCTCAAAATCATCACTCTCTCTGCTGGGATGCTCATTTCCCAGACATCCTCACAGTTTCCTTCCTCACCTTTCTCCTGTCTCTACCTATATATCGTCTTTTCCATGAGACATTTTCTAGACATTGTACCTACAGTTACAAGGCCGAGACACTTTCTACCTTCCTTTTCTTATTTTTCTTTCTTTTTCACTTATTGATATCAACACACTATGTGTTTCTTTCATTTATCTTATTTACTCCTGTCTTCACCTACTCCAAGGTAGGCTCCATGAAGACTTTGGATGGCCATTGTATATTCAATACCTATAAATGAGTTCGATATATCATAGGCTTTCAATAAACATTTGACAAATGAGTAAATGCATGAATGAATGAACGAATGGATGAATGAATGAACTGAAGTATCCTCTTTGCCCAGTGCTGTGAAATCCCTTTATGATGTTGCTCAATCCTTGCAGCAGTCACCGAGCAGTGAACATGAAGGGAACGCTAAGTTTTGTGGCCATTAGAATCTGGCTCTGAAAACCTTTGCTCAACTCCCATTAAGTTCCACACAGCATCCTCATACCCACTATCCAGATCCACATACACGAATTCCCTGTCTTGTTTCTAGCTTAGTTTTGCCAGAATCAGTTTAAATGGCAGCATTTGGGGATCACTCTCCACCAAAAGCCTTCTCTGGACAATGTTCCTTCTACACTAATCCAACCCAGGTACTCTCCACCTTAATGCCACGTCGGAATGAATGATATATCCTTTAAATTTGTGGACCATAAATCAGATATATTTTCTTCTTCTTCATTTGACAAAGATGATTTTTCCCTTTTCTCAAATCCATATCTTTTCCGTTTTCATGTAAGCCTCCTCAGTCTGACATCACTTTCTATTTCTTAATCATTTATCTCTCATGTAATTAGATTTCCTTTAAAACAAATAAGCAAACAGACACCTTTCAGCTCTACTGTCCTCTTTTACCATATTCTAAGATGAGTCTGCAAATTGCTGAACAAACGTAGACATCACCCTCTAGGGTTACATTTTATCCTAAGAGGAATTCCTGCAATAACGGAATGACAAGCAGTAAATATTTCCCTTCGGAATCAAGCTGTGTTGTTCTTGAGAGAGAGAGAAAGAAAAGAGAGCAAGAGAGAGAGAGAAAGCGAGTGAGAGAGAGAGAGAGAGAGAGAGAGTCATCGTTAATTAAATGAGGCAGAGGAAATAGCTTGATATTAAAGCTCAGATTATGACTTTCAAAATTGGAAACTATAGGAGTCCACGGTTAAATGTTTCTTGTGTGCATTTATCAAGCATTATGAAAATGAGTGTCTGACTTTGGAATGAAGTGAGTCTTCAGTGGAATAAAGTATGCCACATTTTGTAAAATATAATTTTTAAAGAATTTCATACTTAGGAAATAAAATTCTAGTTAAGCTGCTCAGGGGGAAAAAATACATCGTGAGCTGCATTTGCCTGGAGAGGAGGCCGCACTCTGATCCTAAGACCTCCTTCCAGATGGCGCATGATGAAGAGCTGGCCCTTTGGTATTTATGATAGATTAGATTCAGCCTATGATTGCCTCCCTGGGAGAACACATAGTCAAAAGAATACAATATCTGCTTTGCCTCTGTTCCTCCATTTGAGCAGTTATAGGCTTAGAAACTCAAACGTGAAGAAACATTTCTCTAAATTTGAACTAATTTTCAGAATTTTATCTTTATTGTCACTTCATCATCTCATAGAAAAGCTTCAGTTCTATTTCATGTCAAAGAAGTAGCCTTGGACTTACAGTCATGTACTTTTGTAATGATATCCCAAATCTGTCATTAGCAAGCCATTTGGTACCTTACTGCATCTAAATTTTCTTACATATAAAATAGAGGTTCCAAAACTATCCTGGATGATTTGAGCAACAAATCTGCTAATGGATATAATAACACTTAAAAATTATAAAGCTCTATAACGAAAGCAAAATTTTATAATTAGAGTATTTTCAAACAATTTGTTTTATTATAACTATGTAAAACACACTGTGTAATATCAGAAAAGATCATAGGACACAAAGTCCAAAGACAAGAAATCAAGTCCTCTTTTAGTGTATAAGACCCCCAGAGAAATCACTTAAACACACTTGGTTTTTCTTATATATAAATTAGGAGTAATGGTACTATCTACCTCTCAGCTGATATTGCTAGTCAATATTAGTAAATGTGCTATGTAAATTATCAAGTGTTGAGTTTACATATTTTCAGCAACACATTGCAAATCTAACTGAAAAACATAGGAAATAAGACTTGAAAATTTCAGAAGTCTTTGCAAGGCTGATGTGGTTTGGTTGCTATTTTCTAGCTTTCTAGTAAGAATAAAGAATCTAGTTCTAATCAGAAATTAGAGTATTCTTGAACTAATAAGATATTTCCACTGAGTCTGATGGAGTCTGAAAATTTGAGTTTTAAATTAATACAATGGTTAATTTTTATATTTAACTATGTTTATGTGAAGTAGAAAAACACATATTTTCTCAATTATTGATAAGAAATTCCACTTTTACTTGTTTTCTAAATAAACTTTGGCCTATTGAGGTAAAAATAAAAATGAAATAATCTGAGCTTTCATCTTTTAACCAACTTATAATATATCCTTTAGCAAGTTGTAATTAAATCATCTTTGTCTTTTGTTATTAACTTCAGAAAATAAACATAATAAAAGTTGATTTTTATAAGACTGTGAAAACTAGTTTTGATTTGAGTCTGCTGAGAACAGTAATCCAGATAGTTATTGACAGTTGACCACTGACCCTATTGCAAATAAACTGCTTTTGGTAATTATTCCTTTTTGTTGCAAACATTATTTTAAAAGAATTACAGGCTACTTTGTAAGCATTCCAAATTTTGTAGAAAGAGATACTGATAGCCTCGACCCAATATCTCACAATTGTCCAGGCTGGATTTTTCATAAAATGTGGCTTTTACCATCTAGGTATCTTTCCACATATTCTACCTAATTCTCAGCCTTCTTTCTCCAAACTATTTCTGTCTGTTGAAGTAACTTTCATAAAGAACGAGACTGCTAGGTACCGAGGACTTGTGCTTCAGAAAATACACTTTCTGGTAACAGGAATTTATTCACTGTAAATCACATGCTTACTTGTTAAGTCCCTCACCTGTGTCACCACACCTTCAGTTGAGAACACTGAGTGTGAGCACTTGACAGAGTACAGATTTCTCATTCACATGCAAATGAAATGATATTGACTTCATTGATCCTTCTCACACCAGCCTGAATCATCTAATTCTCATAGTAGTTTAGATTATAGAGGTTAATAGCATGGAATCATTTGCCTTTAATTCCATTTTAGACAAACAACTTTATTCATCTATATAGATTTAAAGTCTATATAATCCATAGAGCTCTATAGAGATATAGAACATATTTAGTAATTATTTAATATATTTGAAGGGAATATATCAGATATCAAATTGTCTTCTTTCTAAAATTTTTCCTCAATACTGAAATCACCAAAATCCCTCGTGTATCATTTTGAAGCAAGGTTTCATTTTCCTTTTTTTTTTTTTTTTATTGCTGGTTATAGACTTTGTGAGTTTTACGATGCATTCTTATTATGAAAGTTTTTATATTTGGACAAAGTCAAAACCATATTTAAGAAAATCTCATGAACATTTTTCAAAAAGGGATAAGTACAAGTATCACAATGGGAAATAAAAGACACACTAAGATGAAATATAATGTGCAGATTCAGAGCTTTAATACATTCCCTTGCTTTTATTACTTGTTTTGTTCATAGTTAAGTTACCATTACTATCACTTTTGCCACTAGCTGATGTTCATTGCAAGCTTATTATGCAGCAAGCATTGAGCTAAACATTTAATATAGTTATTTACACCATCGGAACAATCTTATATGAAGTATATTCACTCATTTCCACATAGTTCACAATTATTATTATGGTAGTTCATAATACCGCATCTCAGAAAGGTTAAATAATTTCCCTGAGGTCACACACACAAAAGTGGTTAAGCTGAGATTCTGACTTCAGAGCTGCTACACAATAACATTTCATTGTTACTCAATTGCCAGTAGATCCTCTAATTATTACTCTCACCACAAAGCAACCAAAGTGCGTTCTTCAGCTGCTTGCCTTTCATAATCTAAAGTGGACTCCAGCTACAACCGCCAAGGCATCAACGACCTTAACGTTCCCGACAGCTTCCCACAATTCCAAGCTATTTCACCTTGTAACAGACAGAGATTTTTATGGTACGAAATGTGCTTTATACCTGCATAGCCCTCTCATGAATACACTGTTCCCTGGGGGCACAGTTTCTGTGCATCTTGAAACGGAAATTCAAGAGAAATTCCATTTCTGTAATTTCTCAATGTGAAATAATAATGACATAAAAAATTAAATATAAGCTCTTTAAAAGGAGAGAAAAGAATTCACTGCATGTTCTCTAGGGAATCATGAGAGAATTTTCTGAATACCCTAATCCATCTCCTGAATGTCTGACGTGCACTTTTGCTGCTGGGAGAAAGTAGTTTATGTCTTTCTCTCTCAGAAGTGAGCTGGACTATCTTCTGCCTATTGGATGCTCTTTTCTGGGTTCTTATCACAGTTAAAAATGGGGATGAGATTACTTGAGTTTTTATGTGTGCCAAGTATTGGCTGATGCCCACAAAAGTCAAATCACACTGAATATGTGTCCAGCATGGAGAGCACAGATTCTTGTAAACTGCCTGGGAGATGGAGGGCAGAACGAGAGTGGTGCCCCTGTAATTGCCTGAGCTGTTTTGGGCTGGAGTCAATTTGAAACTGATGAAGATGTCGCACTAGAAATTACAATAGATGACATTTCAATATTGCGACAGACATATGGCTGCAAAATGAGAAAGACAATGGAATCACCCTGGGAACCCTTGGTTTGTTGTTCTTTCCCCCAGTACAGTGAGTTTTTTACAAATGAGAAGTTTCAGAAAGTTTTTAGATTCTCTTCATTTCCATTCTCACCTCACTCCATCCTGACTTTATTTATTTATTTATTTTTTGACACATAATGGATTGCAGTGAGAACTACGTTAAGACTATAACAATGCAGAATTGGTAAAGTTAGAAAAATGTCCACTTGGAATAGCACTCTGGATGAAATGTCTGGGATGTGAAGTAAGTTAATGTGTAATCACTTGACCATCTCTGTCTCCTATTGTTTGCCAGTTTTGCCATGCATGTATAGTATATCTGCCCCCAAAAGGAATTTTTTGAACTTTAGAAAGCCTATAATTATCTTATTGGCAGATATAGAGTGTGATACATTATTATAAAACACAAACTAGTACTTAACAAAACTATCAACAAAGCTTCTCAGCGAATATTGATTTTTTCTTTTTCTTTTATTTTTTTATTTTTATTTTTCAATTAGAGTTGATAGCCAATATTATTTAAATTAGTTTTTGGTATATAGCATAGTGGTTAGACATTTATATAATTTATGAAGAGATTTCCCCCGATTAGTCTCGTACCCACCTGGCACTATACATAGTCATTGCAATATTATAGATTACGGTGGAAAAAAATGTTCATAAAAAACAATTGAGGCAGGTAGTAGTAACATCATGTTATCAAAGAGAAAAATGAGATTCAGAGAAACTAAGTGGCTTGGCCAAGGTTACATAGTTAGTAAATGGCAGCCCTAGATCTATACCCTTAAAGTACTGATTTTAATTACTCTGCTTTCCCTATCACTGCATGTCTCTTGAAAAATATTTGTTAAATGTATTTAAAAAATACAGCTGTGTATAGGAGGATTAATTTTAAATTAGGCATTTGTTTTTGAAAAGGCTGGCCCAGACTCAAAATTAAAATATTTTGTGTCATCTTATGGACTACAGAAATGTTACTGAATTGGCAAAAAGGACATCTCAAAAAGCACACATGTGGAATGATTCGGAGAACATATGTGATCTAGGGAACTCAAGCAAAGCTTCTGAAGAGTTGCTGGGGTCGAGAATAAAGAAGATTGAGGAGACTGTTCCCCGATGCTTCTCATGCAGGCAGGCATCCTT
>NW_011888812.1:5487719-5496467 GCF_000151845.1 Pteropus vampyrus
AAACACAAACTAGTACTTAACAAAACTATCAACAAAGCTTCTCAGCGAATATTGATTTTTTCTTTTTCTTTTATTTTTTATTTTTATTTTTCAATTAGAGTTGATAGCCAATATTATTTAAATTAGTTTTTTGGTATATAGCATAGTGGTTAGACATTTATATAATTTATGAAGTGATTTCCCCCGATTAGTCTTGTACCCACCTGGCACTATACATAGTCATTGCAATATTATAGATTACGGTGGAAAAAAATGTTCATAAAAAACAATTGAGGCAGGTAGTAGTAACACCATGTTATCAAAGAGAAAAATGAAGTTCAGAGAAACTAAGTGGGTTGGCCAAGGTTACATAGTTAGTAAATGGCAGCCCCAGATCTATACCCTTAAAGTACTGATTTTAATTACTCTGCTTTCCCTATCACTGCATGTCTCTTGAAAAATATTTGTTAAATATATTTAAAAAATACAGCTGTGTATAGGAGGATGAATTTTAAATTAGGCATTTGTTTTTGAAAAGGCTGGCCCAGACTCAAAATTAAAATATTTTGTGTCATCTTATGGACTAGAGAAATGTTACTGAATTGGTAAAAAGGACATCTCAAAAAGCACACATGTGGAATGATTCGGAGAACATATGTGATCTAGGCAACTCAAGCAAAGCTTCTGAAGAGTTGCTGGGGTCGAGAATAAAGAAGATTGAGGAGACTGTTCCCCGATGCTTCTCATGCAGGCAGGCATCCTTCTCTTACTATTGGACCCTGCACATCTATATTTTGGAGGTACTAGAATTTAGCTCAAGTTATGGAGAATGAAAGATTAAAGAAATGTAGGAATGAAACTAGGAAGTGGGGAAACGAAGAAGTGGGGAAATGATAGGAAGACAGTCTGTGTTTTAGATATAGCTTTATAATCTGAGAAAAAAATGCTATAAAACCTCACGGACAAGTGCCATGGAGGGCTTCTCACTACCAGCCTTAGACATCACAAAGTCAGTGATTTTATCTTATTTATCTATGAATCGATGCTCAAGATGGTGTGTGGTACCCAGGATGGTGTGTAGAAAATGTTCCTTTCCCCCTCCAGTTGTGACTGTAGAGGGTCCGAGCAATGAAAATACTTTTGTTTTGAGAACCTTCATGGGAACATTTCACTTAAACATACTCATCGGGGGTAAGAAGCATTGTGCAGTGCTTAAGAGCACAGATTAAAGAGAAAATTTGTTTTAATCCAGACTCATCTCCTTCTCTAATTGAAATTTATTCACTTTATCTTTGCCAAGACTAAATTGCTCCCTTATGTCAACCAGTTTACCTTATTTTTTTTCCTTCTTATATCTTTCCTTTTCCACTGCTTACTCATATTTATTATTTAGTAAATGTCAGAATAAATATATGGATGAACAGATGAATGAATGATCAGATATGGTCCATACAATGTTGTCAAACAGAAAAAAGTGAAGCCATCTTTGTCCATAGAATGTGAAATGTCTATAAAATGCAAAAGGAATTGAAACACACACACACACACACACACACACACCCCTACCATAAGTTTTGCACTAAGAAGACTTGATGGAAGTCATGACTTTCCAAGTTACATTTCTGAGCTCCAGTAACCTGTTCTAAAAATGAGGATAAAAATTCTAACAGAAATAGACAAATAATATACATTATTTTGAGGATATGGATTATAAGCAATTTTGACTTTTTATGTTTATACTTCTATTATGTCTGTTTTTTCCTTTTATATGAACGTATTTTAGGCATAAAATCAATGAAGCTATGACAATTAAATAAAGAAATAAAGAAATGTCTAAATTAAAAGCCCATTTTGTAGACTAAATGAAGTGGGTATAAAGTTTGGTAAATAATGACATCATAAGTGTATGTTTCCCTCTTTCCTCCTGTATACCATAGTGGGTAGAATATTGTGACAGGTCATAGTGACATTTCAAAGACCTTTTACTGTTCACGATTAACTGTCAGATTTTTTAACTTATTTTTTTTCTGGATTACGGGGCCAATGACAGTGTTAGTACTGGGTGAAAGGTTTCAGAATGAACACCTGATGAATAAAAGATGAAGAATTGTTGGAAAGCGGTAAATAACTGAGTGTCATTTCCATAATAATTCCTAATTCTAAGTGGTTTTAACCTAAAGGACACTGTTTGTGTCTTATACTGAAAGGTGCTTAATTCCTTACTATTAAAGATATTGCAACTATATAGATAGATAGAGACTTTGAGTTTATTACAAATAAAAGGAAGTTAGTTTCAAAGTTTATACATGCTATTTTCTTAAATGAGCTATGAAAAATCACCTGAGTCAAATGTTTAAGTCTTAGTTGTATGTATTGGAAGTAAAATACAACTTTCTTATAAGTCTGAAAACTATAATGTTTGTGCAAGGATGTTGATATAATTTGTTTCAGAAATAAGTGCTTTGTTTTTATGTTTGTGGTTAGCAACAAAACCTGGATTCTATTTCTTTAGAGTCATTTCATCTTACTCTAGCTAATTTAAAGGAAAAGGAAATAGTATGCTTATTGCTAATTATAAGGTGTGTTATCAAATTGCTACAAATTGAAAGGCTTTTGTCTTTGGCTCACAGACTTTTCCTTATAGCCTAAGGCAGTCTTGCAAAGATATTCCCAACTCTGCTACCTCTCCACATAAAATAATAATAAAATAAGTCAAACTGATAGCTTTAACAGCCTGCTAATATTTACCAGTCCTTGCTTTTTATTTATTTTTTATTTTTTTTGCCTGTTTCTACTCTGGTGATCCATGATAAAATTCATAATCCTGAGCTCTAGTACCCTAAGTAAATGTATATTACTGAAATGAATTTAAATCTCAATTATAATTAAAGCTAGTTCTCTACAGGAAGATTTTTCTTAAGCCTTTCCTAATACATGCCTGCCTTCTGGCCCCTGGGACTCATTACATTTCTCAGCTGCCCTAGATATTCTCAGGCTTTGAAGTGATAAGTCATGCTTATTGTTCAAGTGTTACTGAAGGAACTCACCTTCAAGTAGCAGAACAAGAACATGTACACAAATACACATAAATTAGTATATTGAAGACGCTAGAAAACATGTCCACCAAAATGCACATTCAGCTTAATATTGAGAAAAAGCTTGAATTTCAAAAGGAGAAGTGAGAAGAAGGCAATTGAGAAAAAAAAGGAACAACATATAAGCAAAGCACATGTGAGAAAAGGACCATGTCTGGTGCACCTTGGCACAGATAAGCAGCAAAACATTGACCCCTCAGTCCTTGGGGCAACCTAGTAGGGTCCAGGGTGGCCCTGCTCCCGGGTCGAGCACATGAGTCAAGCCCCGACATTCCCTGCCCAGTTAGGTTGTGTGAGCGACTCTGGGAAGGAGCTCTCCCACAGGACATCTATTTTGACAGCCAGCTGTCAGCATATCTCTACTCATTGTGGAAAAGGGGTATGGGGACAGCTGACGTAAACTGTATTGCGAGACCTTAGGCCCTCAGCCCATGGAGGATGGCTTATGGGTAAAGAAAGGCCAGGTGCGAGCATCAAATCTTTTCAGGAAGAATATGCAAAATTGGAGTGGGGAAAACCACACCAACTCAGAGTCAATCTTATGTCTTATGTCTTTATGAATATAAAGACATAAGTAATGGCGCCTCAGAAGGAAAAGGAAAACCGACTAAATCCCTAAAGCATAAGAAAACTACAAAATGGCATACAAGAACCAAGCTCAGGATAGAGAAGAGTAACACTGGCAACTAACTTCCAAAAGGCCCACGAAGGTCCCTAATGCCTCCAGATGAGCAAGTCACCATCTATCACACCAGGGGTGCTCTGAGAGGTGACCGTCTGATATAGCATATAGCAGGAAAAACACTTGTCATCTCCAACCAGAGAGTGGAAATGGGGCCTCGCAAATAACCAGATGAGATACTTCCTAACTCGCTCAGAGTCGAAGACTCACTATCTTTATGAAACAGTCCACAATTATTTCTGAAAATCTCTGGGATGTCTCACATTGCTTAGAAAATATCCGCTCACTCCATCTTATTGGTCAAAATGCTGTGCCGGAGTCTGCTTTGGAAGGGAGCACCCTGAGAATGCTGCTCAGAGGCACAGACATCTTCTTTTGATGGCTCTTTAACACCTTCAGCTGACAATGTCCCACTAGCATCTGAGGCAGGAGAATCATTGCCTCCTACACCCTGCATTTGATATTAGCATCTGGACCCCCAGAGCAGTATGGCTCACATCGGGAGTTAATTATTCTTTCAGTCGCCCGCATTCTTCAATTTCTTCAATAACCTTATAGATATTTAAAAAACAACTTCAGCAGGACCAACCCCATACCATCTTCTTCATCTCTTTTGACTCTTCCTTCAATCTTGAGAAACTCTGTATTTACAAATATACATCAGCCTCTACTAATTTTTCAGTTACTTTAAAAAACTGCTTCTCTTCTGTATATAAAAAAGTTGCCCACAGTTCACCAATTTTATTATAGCCAGTTCCAAATCTTAGTCTCAACATAATTATGTCACCCTACTGAGAATAGAATGAAGAAAGAGAGCTAACCAACATTTATAGAGCTTTCATATAATTTGACTTACTGAAACTTATAATTATGCATTGATGCAGATAATATCAGTTTGTTCTTACCTCTCCTCCATCTTAAACATCTCACATTTAAAAGCAGGTCACCAGATGGTAACTTTCTACCCGGAGGCATTAGGGACCTTTGTGGGCACTTTGATAGTTAAATCCTAGTGTCACTTCTTCCTTTCCACAGTCATCTCAGTTTCAGCAATGGAAATTCCAAGCTTTTGTTTACTCAGACCAAAAATCTTATTCTCTTTCACATTCTACTTTTCACCATCCCACAAATTACATCTACGAAACATATTCAGAATCTGACCAATTCCTCACCACTCGCATCTCTTCCATCGTGGTGCAGATTGTCATCTTCTACCTGAATTATTGCAATACCCTGCTGATTGTTCTCTCTCCCTTCAGTATATACTCACTAGAGAACCCAAAGGAATCTTGCATCCTACTCTTCCCACTGTACACACCTCAGCTCTCATCACTTTCTCCCTTGTTTGCTTGTTTAGCTATTCTTCAGACTTTGATTTTCCTCAGATTCACTAAGCATTTCAAAGTCTCTTCACTGTTTTTCCTCTACCTCGAAATTTTTGCTCGCAGACAGTTGCATGTCTCAGCCTCTCACTTCAGCCTCTCAGCCACACCCTTGCTCACCCCTGTTTAGTTTCTCTCATCTCCTTACTGATGCCTTCTCTGACTATCAATTTAAAATTTCAAGGAACTCCTATGGCGGTACAACTTGTTTCTTCCTTACTTTATTTTTTATTATAGAGGTTATCACCACCCAACATAGCATTTATTGAATAGTATTTTGTTTTACTTTTTTTGTTTATTGACTGTCTCTGCCCAATAAAATACAGATCAATAAGTGTCAGAACTGTATTTGTGCAGTTCTCTGCTATATTCCCAAAATTAAGAATAATGCCTGACTCATAATAGGTGCTAAATAAATATTTGTGTAATGACCAAATTAATTAACATAGGCTAAACAACGAACTTGGAAAAAAACTGACTTGTGATCCAATTCCTTTTCTATAATTTATAAGCTCTTGACCTTGTGCATAATACTTTCTCAGTCTCATTTACTTCATCTATAAAATAGAAATAATATTGAGTATTAGCTAAAAAGATAAATGTGAAATATCTAGAACATAAGATATTAAATGAATGATGCTTGTTATTGTTATTAAAATATTTTTAATAATCTGAGTGATGCCATTTTCAATCTTCATTAAATGGAAGAACTTCTATTTTTATGACAAACAGCAAAGACAACTGAATTAAATAAAAATTATAAAATAAGCAAAAATGTCCAGCTGAGAGTTTGGTCCATAGACATTCTATAATAAATTACTATTTCAATTGTAGTTTAACTATAAGAATTATTTTTAGTTCTTCAATGTACTAAAAGTAGTTCAGCATCATGGGGGCCTGGAAGGATTTAATGAATTCTACAACTTAATATACCAAGTTGCTGAAAGAGTACTTTGCCTACAGCTTTCCTATTCAGTTATTGAGCTAGTAGTGACTAAAAATAAGAATTCTTCGAGGCATCTGAACAGCTCCCAGGCCCCAAAGCAGGTGGCCCTTGTTAAAGAGATTGCATTTTCAAATTCAAGAGTATCCCCAAGGACATCCTTGATTTTTATTTGCTATCAAAATATGGGAGGTATTCTTACAACTTTTCTTCATGCAGGTAACCCACATGAAAAAAGTAACACTTTGTTATCATTACAGGAAAAAAGACCCACCTATCGTTTCCACCAAAATAAAGTCAGCTAATTAACCAACAAAATCAGGCAGCGTGACGTTCTTTTTCCTAATCACACGGAAGCCAGTCAAAGGGTCTTTAACCATTTGGGTACTAGGTAGGACCAGTTTGAACCAGCTTGCAAAAGAATATTCCACACATCTTTTCCTACCCCTGGATTCAGTGACATTACCCTTAATTGAAATAGGTCATGAGGGAGTATTTTATATGACAGAAATGGAAAAACACTACAAATCAGAGCTATCTTTTTTTCTCAGAGAGCTGATTTTCCAGCATGCCATTGGTTCTACCTTGTTATTTCCCAGTGTATGAAATAAACAACCATTCATTCAACAATTTGTTATCACAGTACCTTCTCTGTGCAAGACACTCAATTTAGGAGTTGCTCTCTGAAATAGATGCATACCATTCAGTTGAATAGAATACTTGTCTCAAATTGTTTTAGTGTCTGGAAATTTCTCGTTTATGGTTTGGTTTCTTGAACAGGAAATGTGCACTGTGAAACATTTTGCTCGACTGCAGAGATATTTCATTGTATTTGCAACATGAATATGGAGCTTAAAGATGTAAAATGTGAGAAATCAAGCAGAAGGAATTCCCATGATATTTAGCACGTTTGTCACTGGAAAAAAATAAGTTGAGAAAATTGAAGTACTGCCAATAATGCAATTGTTTTACCTAGTGGGACAGGCAGGATAGGAGACTTCACAGATCTGAACTGATTTTTCTCTCAAAAGGTTCTTCAAATATACCCAAATACTCTCAAAGTTTAATGTTTTCTAACCTGGAATATGACAAGAAGATGCAATCACTCTGATTATGTTCTCTGTTTCTTCCCTATCACCTCTCAACCCTAGACTAGGTCGTGTGAAGATGGCTCAGAAAAATTGGCTAAACCTTGTATTACGCAGTCAGAAAACTAAAAAAAATCATATTCAGGATGATTGTAATAAGAAGTAACTGCCACTCTTTTACACGTCTTTACAATACCTTTAATCTCTTTTCCTTAACAAAGTGATTATTATCTTATTTTGTTTCTAATTAATTTCCTTAACGAAGTGATCGTAATCTTGTTATATCTTTCTAATGATTTTCTAATAATTATTTTGTTTATGATAATACCAAAATATATTTTAAGACTATTTCCATTGAGAATATAATATAATCATATTTTAAAAGAAATAATAACAATACATGGTAATTTTAAAAACCTGATAACATTAGAAACCTTAAAACACACAGAATGCATATTTTCTGTTAATATAGATTATTTTCTATGTTGAGTACTGTATGGCACCCTGATCATCTCAACTTATGGCAACTATAAAGTTTAAGTGACATAAAATTTTGCCATAAGGTTCCAAATTCTTGGAAGTTTCAAGGATATGAGTTCTGAGTCTGATTTTCTGTATGGGGAACCTATTAAAGTGACTTTCCATGAAACAAGATGTACCAAGAATAAATATAGTCTGTCTATTTCAATGTGCTATCCTTATTCTTATTCTTATTCTTCACTGAGAATTGTATAAAGTAGAACTCACCCTACTTCAAACTTCGCTTTCTATTTATTTTACAGCACGAGGCACTCATGGAAAGCTTTTCACCCAAAGAGCAAGCCTTTTATGAAGAAGCCAACCTAACTGAAACCAGGGTGCTTAAAAAAAATCCTATAAATATTATTAGAAAGCCCCCTGAGTGTACCTTGCCTTAGCAAATACACAAAGTCAAAGTTGCTGTCCCCTATGTATCTATGATGTAGGTCTGAAAGATCTCTTTTCATCTGCCTGCTATGAGAAGAACTCTTCTGCTTTTGCAAGCAGACCCCTTGCCTTTCATTGAGCATAGCTTATTTCTGCTCTATCAGAAATCTTAGCATCAGCATTTGTGGTACTCTCCACAAGGGTTCTTGCTGGTTTCTCTAAGCCTCTGGCTTCCTCACGTCCAGTGAAGTACTGGAGAGTTGTTAGCTGAGATTCTGATTTTCTTTCAAGGGAGTTTTATGTTTGTTATAAAGTTCCTTTCTTAGGTAATTTGAAAACCATTGCTTAAGTAATGCCAAGCCTGATAGACTCTATAATATATTGATAAAATTCAGAGCCCCTCCTTGGGCTATGTTTAAAAATAGAATTAATGTTCTTGCCTTAAGAACAATTATGTCAAATCACCTTGTTAGCATATGCTGCTATTTTTGTTTCTTCATTGTAGTTCTTTATTTCTAATGTGTGATAAGACAGGTGGTATTGACATTTGACTCATATATAACCAGTCTATATATATGTATGATAAAATATCAGGTTATTGTGGTTGGCATTTGGGATCAGAGCACATATGATGAGATGGGGTGGGGAGACTTGATCTTAAATATTTCAAAGC
>NW_011888812.1:5499387-5500915 GCF_000151845.1 Pteropus vampyrus
AAAATATTACTTAGTTATAAAAAAAGAAAATATGTGATTCGCAACAACATGATGGACCTTGAGGGCATTGTGCTAAGTGAAATAAGCCAGACAGGGCATGGTATTACTTACATGTGGAATCTAAAAACGTTGAACTCATAGGAAGAGAGAGTAGTTTATTTGTGGGGGGTGGTACATTCCAAGACACCCAATGGGTATTAGAAACCAAGCCCTATATAATACATACCTATAATAAAGTTTATCAATTAGGCATAGAAAGAGATTAACAACAATAATTAATCATAAAATGGAAAATTTTAATGATATACTGTAAAAAGAGTTATGTGAACATGGTTTCTCATTCTCAAAATATCTTATTGTACTGTATTCACTCCTTTCACTTTAAGGAAGCATTTTATGCCTTCTCTTCGGCATATCTGAATTACTAGCATCACCACTCTAGTGCTTTGGACCATTAGTAAGTAAAATAAGGGTTATTTAAACACAAGCACTGTGATACCAAAACAGTCAATTTGATGATTAAGAAGGCTGCTGGGTGACTGATGGGCAGTCAATATACAGTGTGGATACTCTGGACAAAGGGATGACTCACATTTCAGGCAGGGCAGACCGGAACAGCACAAGACTTCATTGTGCTACTCAGAATAGCATGGAATTTAAATTTTATTAATTGTTTATTTCTATAATTTTCCATTTAGAATTTTTCAACCATAGTTGATCAAGGGTTATTGAAACCAAAGAAAGTGAAACTGCTGATAAGGAGGGGCTATCCTAGATTGGTTACCAGGGCCTGGGGGTTGGGAGTAATGGTGAGATATTGGTCAAAAGGTACAAAGCTTCTGTTATAAGATGAATAAGTTCTTGGGCTCTGATATACAGCATGGTGACTACAGTTAACAATATTATATTGTATGATCAAATGTTGCTAAGAGAGTACATTTTAAATGTTGTCACCATAACAACACAAAATGGCAAGTACGTGAAATGAAGCATGTGTTAACTAACCTTACCATGGTAAAGATCTCACAATGTATATATATATCGAATCATCACATTGTATACCTAAAACTTACAAAATGTTATATGTCAACTATATCTTAATAAAGCTGAAAGAAAACCTAAATATGCAACTACTATATAATCCAGCAATTGAACTTCCAGGAAATGAATTAAAATCTTATGTTTACAAAAATCTATTCATAAATACATACAATAATGTTATTTATAATAGCCACAAACTGGAAAGAAACTGAGTCATCCTTTAACAGATGAAAGGTTAAACATATTATTATATATCCTAACCAAGAAATACTACCCAATTGAAAAAAATGAATAAACTATTGATGAACCCAATAGCTTGGGTGAATCTCCTAAGGATTATGTGGAGTGAAAAAAGCTAGTTCCAATATATTACATACTTTACGGTTCCATTTATATAACATTCTTGTAATGACAGAATTATGAAAATGGAGAGCAGATTAGTGTTTCCATTTCCTATAGAGGAAGTTGGGGTTGGGGATGAAGTGCA
>NW_011888812.1:5500965-5503185 GCF_000151845.1 Pteropus vampyrus
AGCAAGTCATGTGTGATAAGTAATGTGCTACATCAGACACTAACAGCAAAGATGACCAAGAGATTGCCTTGTTCTGAGGACATGAAAGACAATTTTATACCTTATGCATTATGGTTATGGTGGTCTTCCCATTTGAGCACTGTTAATGGTTTTTATGTAACTTGATAGTTAGGTCTGATAGATAGATAGATAGATAGATAGATAGATAGATAGATAGATATGGATATATCTTACACACACATATATATAGATAGAGATGATGTCCTTCTCAGTGCTTTCTCAGTGCCTAGAATATTGTTTAACATGTAGGAGACAGTTTGTTAAATTAATTTATTTAGTAATAATTTCTTCATTCATTAATTGGAAGCCCCTACCATGTAAAACAATCATCTCTTTGAAATGGGTTCACATATATTCATATCCCAAAATAGGGGAATGGACTTTGCAACAGTCGAATTTCTTTTATTCTGTTTTGCTTTGTTTTTCACAGCTTTGTGGTTCTATCTTGATTATTATGTTTTAAAAATTTATCAATGAAAATAGTTCCATCAAAATATCTTCAAGAGTGCTTTAAAGGGACTTCCAATTCCAGGTTGGTATAATAGACTGTTTCCCCCTATCTATCTCATTAAGTACAACTTAAAATCTTGGTCATTAAATTTTAAAAAAGAAATAAATAAGAAGATGTTGAAAGGTGGAAGGTAGAAGGTAGATTCAAGTGAGACATGGTGGTGAGTGCCTGAGTTTTCCTTTTGCCTCATATACTCCAGACTTGATATAGAAGAGACCAGAAACCAAGAGGACAAGAAAAAGATAGCTTAACAAGACAGAAAACTATGACAATTACATTCACCCCGCAAAACATCACAGAAAAAGAAAAATGTGTCCCTATTTTCACCCAGGCCAGTGAAACCCTAGTGGGGAACTAGTCTTCAACATCATCAAGCTATGATAAGGTCCCCCGAACTCTCCACTAGGGAGTATCAGACAAGGCCAGGTAGGAAACCGGGATTTTTGTCCCTGCCTGGTGGCAACAAAGCCACCCTCCACCTCTTGCAAGGCCAGTGGAGATGACATGGGAGCCTAGATTTCCACCTCCACTCAGTAGTAACAAGGAGACTTTCTTCCTACATGTTGGGATGGTATCAGAGTCAGGTTCACGGACAGACAGACTTTCATGCCACCTAGTAGTAATGAAGTCACTCCGCCTGTGGTATTAGCAGTTGCCCAACGGGTAGCAGTCACATGGCACTCTTACACCCCGCAGCCAGGGAGGTATCAGTGGAAGCCTAGTGAGAGCTGGAACTCCTGCCCACACCCAGAAGAATTAAAGAACACCTATCTACTCATATGTCAACAGAGGCCAAGCAAGGAACACGGACTTCTGCTGCCACCTGATGATAATTCTACTCCTATTGTCCCTACTGGAGCTACATCAGGAAAAGCCCGCTAAAATGGAAAATTTGAATACGATATCGAATCTCATGATGTGATACCCAAAATGTTCAGATTTCAATTGTAAATTACTCATTATACCAACAACTGGGAAGATTTCAAAATGAATGAAAAACAATAATCGATAGATGCTAACGCCAGAAAGAGCAATTGGACTTAGAGGCAATAAAATCAACTTAGACTTAAGTTTCACATTACATGTAAAAATTAACACAAAATAAATTATGCGCTTAAATATAATAAATAAAACTGTAAAACTTTCAGAGAAAAATAGGAGAAAATCTTTGGGGTCTAGGCAAAGAGTTCTTAGACTAAAACTCACAGCATAGTCCATAAAAGGAAAAACTGATAAATTAGACTCTTTTGAAATTAAAACTTTTGCTCTGCGAATTCTTGTTAGGAGGATGAAAAGAAAAGCTACAGAGTGAGAGAAAGTATTTGCAAACTGCATAGTTTGCAAGGACCAGTGCCTAGAATATATATAAACGTTCTCAAAGCTCAACAAGGATTAGTGCCTAGAATACATTAAAAATTTCTCAAAGCTCAATAGTAAAAATGAAAAAAAGAAAAAAAGAAAAAGACAAAAACCCTAACAATCCAATTAGAAAATGGGCAAAAGATAAGACCAGACATTTCACTGAAGTGAGATATACATATGATAAATAGGCACAACAAATCATGTTAAACATCAGTAGCTTTTAGAGAAATAAAAATTAAAACCACAAGAGATTATTAGGGGAAAAAAGGCTTTTACGATTGGTCTTG
>NW_011888812.1:5503235-5522464 GCF_000151845.1 Pteropus vampyrus
GCCCCCCTCAGAGATGTGATCCAGCTCCATTTGTGGATTCCCTTCTAGCTCTTCACACAATAACACTGGGAGAATATTCCTCACAGGAGTCTGAGTCCTAGCTCCATGTGGCTCCCTGTGTGAGCTCCTAAGGCTCTACAGCAGTTTTGTAGAGTCATGAATCCCAGCAATGTGGAGTTTCTAGTTAAGTTTCTAAAGTTCCTCTCCCTTTCAGCCAACATCTGTACCCAAGACTCCTGAATTCCAGTTCTGCAGAGCCCTTCCTCTAATATTCTAAATTCTAATCATCTCAAACTCCTGCCTGTTGTCCCTACAGCTAAGGTAGCTGCTTCCTGCAGCTTCTACCTCTATTACAGGGGTCCCCAACTCCTGGACTGCAGACCAGTACTGGTTCCTGGCCTGTTAGAAACCAGGCTACACAGCAGGAGGTGAGTGGCAGGCAAGCGAGTGAAGCTTCATCTGTATTTGCAGCCGCTCCCCAGTGCCAGCACCACCACCTCAGCTCCACCTCAGATCATCAGGCACTAGATTCTCATAGGAGCACAAGTCCCTGGTTCCAAAATGGTTGTGGACCACTGCTTTATAATTCATCAGTGTCCATTTTTGCTTTGCCAATTCTCCAGTATCTGGTGAATAATTCTTAAATTAAATTTTATCTGTCAGATAACTGGTGTGCTTTCTGTTTCTTGAGTATAATCTGGATGAAGGCAAGTAGTCACAGGACTTGAAGCTGAGTAAAGGGAAAGTGGTTAGAGAGGCCATGAGAGACTCTGTGCAAAGTAAAATTATGAAAGGAGCAATTTAAGAAGGCTAGGGAATCAACTAGAAGCGTGGGGGGCGGGTAGGGAGAGAGAGACAGAGACAGAAAGAGCGAGAGAGAGAGAGAGACAGAGGGACAGAAAGAGAGAGAAAGCTGAAGTATGGAATAGAAGTTCAGGGAGAAGTAGAGCTGCAAAGAGCTTAACTTCCTGTTGCTCATGAGAATAGTACAAACATGTAACATTTTTTTTTCTTATTTTTGAATTTTGTTTCAGTTCCAGTCCACATTTTTTTTTTTATCAGAATAATTCTCTTTTCACTTGGGTCACTTACATGAGTCTTTATTTCCTTAAACAAAAGAGTTTAACTCAAAGAAAACAACATCCTCTCCTCTGTATAGATAGAAGGACTAAGATGGAAGACAAATAAATGGGATGATCACATATATTTAGGAAAAAAACAAAAGAACTTCAAGTCATCTTTTGCTGTCGTTGTTGGTTCATGTTCCTCTTGAGTGTGGGTACCTTATCTTTATCTTACTATTGCCTCCTCATCATTAGAAAGCACTTTACATGATACAAAACAACTCCATATCTGTGTTCTCATGTGACTCTCAAAACAAGGTGTTCTCCTCAAACACGGAAAAGACATCTTTGATTTAGTTTAATCTATATAATGTGATGGAGTTAATGCAAAAAAACCCAGAAGTTATCTTTCAGGAAGCTCTTGAGTAATAGAATCAGGACAGATAGCTGTTACACAGGCAACCCAGAGAGAGGTAAATGTTAACAGGGAAATGTATGAGCAATTCCTTCTGCCATGGCTCCAGGTTCTGGTAACATTAAACAGCATGAATGATTCAAGTATTTGCCAATTAAAATGGCAAGAATAAATGTCTCCCTTGCTATAGATGAAGTTGATGTCACTACAATTTGATGTGTTGTTTTTTCTCTCTTTTCTCTTTAACACAGTGAAACTTCACAGAAAAATAAACAGGTTATTTCTATTTTACAGAGTGGAACCGATCTTATTTCTAGGCTCAAGTGGCCTTGACTGTTGATGGCAGAACAAATTAGCAATGGAAGATGCTATCAACTCAGGCCCTAAGCACACAAACTGCCACTTCTTTGAGTAGATCAGACTCGCATTCTTTCCCATTGATTCATTCTGCCAAGTTCAACTTTACCCATTGCCTAACACAAAATATTTCCACGCTATCACCTCAAGCTTTCCAACTTCATCATGTTTTCAAAGGGAGAATAAAAAGATGCTACCTTTTCTGAACACTTTGTTCCATATAAATGACCTAACTGCTGCCCCAGTTTCAATAAGGACAGGGACATCATCATTTCTCTGCTTGTTCCATTCCAAGTCCTAGGCAGGTCAACCTGCCACTCTTTTAGCTCCTGGAGTAGTGCAAAGAAACATCTGTTGGGGGAACAGTTTGACTCCTGCCCCTCTACATAAATCAATATTAGTAAAAGTTTTATGAGGTAAGTACTTTCTCCCCCGCTTCCTCCTTTCGTAACTGACTGAAGTCCAAATGAAAAAGATGAAATGGCCAGACATTTGGCCATATGTTGGCAACCATGTGAGCATGTTTAGGAGAGAAGAGAAACTGTCAGCTGTACCGAAGGAATATTAAAACTATCTTAAATGTCATTAATAACCCTGCAGTCAATGAATCTTGGAAGGATTCTAACAGAGAAAGTTATACATCTCACTTACTTGTGGCAAATTGTCCATGGACAAGCCTCCTTTTTTGTGAAATGTGAATCCAATCAATTTACTGAGACTCCAGAGAAGTTTCAGGATGTTTCCATGTTGTTATGTACATAGGTTATCTCTGCATATCCAGTATCTCCTGTATAAAACAGAATAAAAGATGCACTGAGGAATATATAATGCTCAATAAATGTTGATCGATTAGATTTTAGCGCCCATAACTCACACTAATATATATATATATATATATATATATATATATATATATATATATATATACACACACACACACATACATAAAATAGAAATGGTCATTATATATATAATTTTTAAAATAGAAAGTGATGGGAAGAAAGATTTTCTCTTTTAAAAACTATATTGCATGTTAATGTGGTTTTATCTGCAGTCATACCTAGTAGAAGTCCAAGTGAATGATAAGGCTTAATGAAAGTTTATTGATTAGAGACTTGATATAACAGATTGGACTAAACTCTGCGTGTTGTTGCATGCCCTGAGAAAGTGGGAAGGGATTTAACAACTGAGATTTACCGCGGGCCTGGAGCTGTGCTTCTGGCTCATATATACATACATTATCTTATTCGATCAGAACAACTTTTCTAAGCGCTTAGTATATAGCTCTCTGTCTGGTAGATGTTTTTATTTGCTCCATTTTTCAAATCGTAGGGTAAAAATGTATAAGTCCAGCTGGTCAGATTTTAAGACTTGCTAAGCTGACCACTCTTTTAAATGTTTCCTTACTCAGCCATAGCAGAGGACCATGGATTATTGCTTTGTTTTATTTAAATAATTAATATAAAAACATTTGGACACTGAATCTGTCCTAAGACAAAAAAGTGTGACTTGAATCTTGGGCTATGGTAAATTCCAAGGAAAGACTGATAATAAATTTCATGCCATGATATATCACATTATAATTGTGGTCAAATTCTTTAACTACATAATTTTTCTTTCCTTCATCACAATTGTTTTCATGTGAAATTTCATGTTTATTTTGGATTTCATGGGTCTCTTTTAACTAAATTCAACAAAATCAGTTCATGAGTATCTAAACCGTAGTCCTTAACATTTTCTTGTAGTAACTGGTTTATATCAAGAAACCATCAACCACAGTAGTCCTCTCCTCCCAACCTACAGGGATCATCATGACAGTAACGAAGCTTCACCTGGATCCCGTCTTGGTCCAGGAACTAGGCAGCCACAGAAACCCTCTACTTCTCACACTAAAACAATTCTTCCTCTTTTGAAATATCCCCAAACTTCTCCCTTGTTCCCTTTCAGTCAACCAAGACTATCAAATATACCAAATAGAAAGTCTCTGCAACTTCCAAAAATCCCATCTTAATAGAAACCTTGTCAGTTAGACACAATCTCCATATTTTCTCTTTTACTCCATAAAACATCCTCCTCTTTCCAACACCTCTGAGCACTCACTAAAAGAAAACTGACAGTAGAGGAGCTTCTTGGCCACGAATTTATGAATAAACAGTCTTTATTAATATTGTCTTAGACTTAGTTTTACTCATTGTCATTCTGTGTTATTCTAGGAATTCTCTTTAGGGTTATATGTAACTCTAGGGGGAAATGTCTAAATTTGTTCAGTAGCTTTCGAACTCTTCTTAGTACATGTTAAAGAAACATAATAGAGCTAATAGTTTTTAAAAGGGGGAGGGAACTGTGAATTGCTTGGGAGAGTGAGTACCAAACCTAGGTAATAGATTAAGTAAATGTTAGAGTTCCAATTCTGATTAAATTTATTAAGTATTATTAAACACGATCTATTTCATTGCCACTGTTCACTGTAATATCTTTTTTAATAAGCATTTATTGGAGGTCTGCTATGTACTAAACTAAATGATTTATATGATTATCTAGTTTATGTGGGGGAAAATTTATGATTCAATGGAAACTACACATTGTATATAGGACACCTTTCCACTTATATGATTCAGATTCTATGGAAGAGTTCTACAGAATTTACAACTCTGTAAATTGTACTTAACTATTAGTAGGTAGTACATAGTAATTCTTCTCTATAGACAAATTTATTTTGTCCAGTAGAGGTTTGATTGATTTCCCTCTCCATTAAGGAAGAAGCTAGCTTTACCTCCCTTTCCATATGAATTTCAATATTCTTGATTTATAAATGTGCATTTATTTTAGATTTTCCTTTTAACTGATTATAGCATTCCTGGTTTTCTCATTAATTAAAGAGTTCTGTAAAATCTTTAACACCTGTTCATTTTATATCTGCATGAGAGTTATGATTCTACCTTTTTGAAATGATCTTTTACCATTCTTTACAAAAACTTTACAGGAGATAGATATTGTTGAGTAAACTTTAAAGCCAAGTTCAGCAGGGTCCCCTGACTGGCCTGAGGGCCACAAACATCTGCTGGGCATTCCTGACTGTGAGGCACTATACTAGATGCTGGGAGTTGAACCAGGCTTTCTCTACCCTGAAAGTCAAAGACACTAGAGTAAATCGTTATTGACTGTTTCCTGTATGCAAGGTGCTGCTTTACTAGATATCCAGGAATTAAAAACATTTGATAAATCCTCACTTTTCAAAACTTAGCACTTGCTATATGAAATACTTAACTCAAACAGATTCAACCAGTCTTAGGCCCCTCACTATCTGAACTCATTTTGTGAACTCTTGATATCTAAATTCAGGAATCAAGATTTGTATAGGGAAAGAGATCCAAATGCTATCTCTTAGTCCTAAAAGTCACCTTAGGAGGGAACCATTCTTCCCATTTTTACAGATAAAAAAAAAATGAGGCTCAGAAAAAGTGGTTTAAAAAAAATCATAGAGATAGTGAGATCTCATCTCTATAAAATGAGCTCACGTCTTCATTTTATAGATGGAAAGGCAAAGTTCAGAGAAATAGTAATTCTTTTGAATCTCTCATGCAGCTAGGAGCAGAGTCTGATGAAACATTTACTGCTTCTATGTTTCACTGCAATTTTTTTTCATTTATCTGGAACTGGTAGTATAGAAGAATGGGCCACATATCAGTCAAAATCAGGGAGACGGGAGAGGGGTGAATTATTAAAACTTGCTCAAAGCTATCAGAAGGTCCTAGAGGCTTCTTCCAATCACATTTGCCTGGTTACTTATCCATCCGGCTCATCTGAAATTCTCTGTCTAAATTCATTTCCCTTTCCACTCTAACATTATAATTTCATATGTTTATTAATCTTCTACTTAAGCAATACCATGAGCTATTTTACTATGTTAAAAAGGAAGTAACTACCATCATCTACAAAGAGACAAAGGCTCTCTAAGGTTAAGTGTCTTTGTTTCTGGCTGGATTTAAATCAACTCAAGGACTGAACTGTGTTTTATAACATCAATCTGGGATGACAATAGAAGAATCTATCTGATTGACTAATAAGAATATAGAAAATACACTATTATTAAATCCATAATAGTGGTAAAAAAATTCAGTAGTAAAAAAATTCAGATTATGAGATTGATGTGACAGAAAGAAAACACTAGAAAAGTCTTTGGTGGTGAAAGTTTTAGGCATCATGTTCCTACGTTCTACTGTTACCTATGGAGTTTGAAGACCTCTACAGAAATCCACTGTCCTGAACAGCTTTGCTCTTAAGTCACCCTTTGCAAACAAATTCTGGTACAGGTTCCCATGTCAGTAACAACAGCAGGACAAGAGTGGTTTCTTATTATCCCCATGGGCAGAGTGTGGCTGGAAATTTGGGCAGGTCTCAGAAACTCTCGCAGAGTAAATTACTTTTTATCCACTTATAGTCCCACAGACCAGAAACGTTTGGAGCCACATCCTCGTGACACTAAACCATAAAATACAGCAGAATCCATGTTTATTTTTTTATTTTTTGCCCACCTCATCTCAACTCCTCTTGTATTCCCTCCTGTCCTCTACTCTCCCCTCCCTCTTCTCCCAATCTTTTCTTGTCTCTTTTCTCGATTTTCCACTTATCCCTTCACACAAGTATTGCTATGAGGAAACTAGGGTTGTAGGTATTAGTCTAATGAGGAGGCTTATACCATATCACATCTTAACAAGCACAGCAGAGACAAGCCACCTGTGATTAGCATCCCTTAAAGGGTGAGAGTGCTCTAATATGTAAGCATCAATGGGTCACTTTTTAGTTTGGAAAACACATTTGTCTTTTGATGAACTTGATTTTTCTGTCCTTTCAGCCATTCACACTGGGCTGGTTTCATTTCAGGACTTCATACCCTCCAGAAGCTTTTCCTTAGAAAAGTTAAAACCTTCAGTTCTTTTCCAAGGCATCAAAATTCTAACGGAGCTGTGTACTATGCAAACCTATGCTAATTTCAGTCATTATGCAGATCCCAAGTATATTGCAGGTTTCCACCTAAAAGTGTTATTCACCTCTAGAGTCAAAGGTTCTTAGGTAAGCTGTTGATCCTTTTGTTAAAATATAATCCACATATCATGAGGTCACCAAATATGTCTGTGGAACTACTGCCAGGAAAACTGGATGCCCCTGGAGAGGCTGGCGAATTGAACAATAAATTGATGAAAAAATTCAACAGAAACAACTTTTTAATTAATCATAATCTCCCATTATTGTGCATTTTAAATATTTCTGCTTTTGTTTTCATTTAACAAGCTGTTGGGCTACCTCTGAGTTGCCAAAAGAACAGTGTAGAAATTATTTTCCATACAATCCTCAAGACAATTTAAAAGGATCTACCTAAAATGCATCATTTTTAAAAATTTAGAAATTGATGTTTAGTGAAGTTATAAGGTATGAGCAAGACTATGCAGCTAATAACTTGTTTAACAAGTGTGAAATTCCAGAACTACAGCAGTTTCCGTTATTTTTCACTTATACCATAGATATTTTTACTTTAAAAATGGTTAGTTTAACGACTGGCCCAAGTTGGACTTTCCCTATATAAATATCTCTTAACTGTTTAAATGTAAATATGTCCTACAAAGAATAAGATGCTGCAAAGAGACTGAAGTTCCATCTAGAGGAAATAAGGAAACTCCCATTTAGCCTGGAACCAATTATATCTATGATGTTAATATAATTGGATAAGGGCAAAGAGCGAGGTTAAGATACACTCAATGATAAAGCCACATTCTTCATATGGAAGTAGGATGCAAGCTGACGTTTCCTTAGATGCACTCAATCACTGTGCCCTTTCCATTAGCCCGAATCAAAATGCTAATATTTCCTGAGACAACTCAACTACATCATTAAAATAAAAGAAGTTATAGTAAACTATATTAACTATATTAACTAATATTAACTCTTCCTTATATGTATCTTGCACATACTAGAAAGGGCAAGGTTTTGGGAGTCGAACAGTGGGCAAATGTGGCTACCGAACTCTAATATAGAGTTTATAGTTCCTACCCTCCACCCTCACCCACCATCCAGGCTTGATATGAGCATTAAAATAGCTGCACTTAAGGCTGCAGCATAATACTTAAATACTATGGCTCATAAATAGTTAGAACACTTCTTCTTCCTATTCAACAGCAGGTCTGTCATAGGGATCCATTCTAACAAGGACCCAGTTCTCTCATGCAGCTAGGAGCAGAGTCTGATGAAACATTTACTGCTTCTATGTTTCACTGCAATTTTTTTTCATTTATCTGGAACTGGTAGTATAGAAGAATGGGCCACATATCAGTCAAAATCAGGGAGACGGGAGAGGGGTGAATTATTAAAACTTGCTCAAAGCTATCAGAAGGTCCTAGAGGCTTCTTCCAATCACATTTGCCTGGTTACTTATCCATCCGGCTCATCTGAAATTCTCTGTCTAAATTCATTTCCCTTTCCACTCTAACATTATAATTTCATATGTTTATTAATCTTCTACTTAAGCAATACCATGAGCTATTTTACTATGTTAAAAAAGAAGTAACTACCATCATCTACAAAGAGACAAAGGCTCTCTAAGGTTAAGTGTCTTTGTTTCTGGCTGGATTTAAATCAACTCAAGGACTGAACTGTGTTTTATAACATCAATCTGGGATGACAATAGAAGAATCTATCTGATTGACTAATAAGAATATAGAAAATACACTATTATTAAATCCATAATAGTGGTAAAAAAATTCAGTAGTAAAAAAATTCAGATTATGAGATTGATGTGACAGAAAGAAAACACTAGAAAAGTCTTTGGTGGTGAAAGTTTTAGGCATCATGTTCCTACGTTCTACTGTTACCTATGGAGTTTGAAGACCTCTACAGAAATCCACTGTCCTGAACAGCTTTGCTCTTAAGTCACCCTTTGCAAACAAATTCTGGTACAGGTTCCCATGTCAGTAACAACAGCAGGACAAGAGTGGTTTCTTATTATCCCCATGGGCAGAGTGTGGCTGGAAATTTGGGCAGGTCTCAGAAACTCTCGCAGAGTAAATTACTTTTTATCCACTTATAGTCCCACAGACCAGAAACGTTTGGAGCCACATCCTCGTGACACTAAACCATAAAATACAGCAGAATCCATGTTTATTTTTTTATTTTTTGCCCACCTCATCTCAACTCCTCTTGTATTCCCTCCTGTCCTCTACTCTCCCCTCCCTCTTCTCCCAATCTTTTCTTGTCTCTTTTCTCGATTTTCCACTTATCCCTTCACACAAGTATTGCTATGAGGAAACTAGGGTTGTAGGTATTAGTCTAATGAGGAGGCTTATACCATATCACATCTTAACAAGCACAGCAGAGACAAGCCACCTGTGATTAGCATCCCTTAAAGGGTGAGAGTGCTCTAATATGTAAGCATCAATGGGTCACTTTTTAGTTTGGAAAACACATTTGTCTTTTGATGAACTTGATTTTTCTGTCCTTTCAGCCATTCACACTGGGCTGGTTTCATTTCAGGACTTCATACCCTCCAGAAGCTTTTCCTTAGAAAAGTTAAAACCTTCAGTTCTTTTCCAAGGCATCAAAATTCTAACGGAGCTGTGTACTATGCAAACCTATGCTAATTTCAGTCATTATGCAGATCCCAAGTATATTGCAGGTTTCCACCTAAAAGTGTTATTCACCTCTAGAGTCAAAGGTTCTTAGGTAAGCTGTTGATCCTTTTGTTAAAATATAATCCACATATCATGAGGTCACCAAATATGTCTGTGGAACTACTGCCAGGAAAACTGGATGCCCCTGGAGAGGCTGGCGAATTGAACAATAAATTGATGAAAAAATTCAACAGAAACAACTTTTTAATTAATCATAATCTCCCATTATTGTGCATTTTAAATATTTCTGCTTTTGTTTTCATTTAACAAGCTGTTGGGCTACCTCTGAGTTGCCAAAAGAACAGTGTAGAAATTATTTTCCATACAATCCTCAAGACAATTTAAAAGGATCTACCTAAAATGCATCATTTTTAAAAATTTAGAAATTGATGTTTAGTGAAGTTATAAGGTATGAGCAAGACTATGCAGCTAATAACTTGTTTAACAAGTGTGAAATTCCAGAACTACAGCAGTTTCCGTTATTTTTCACTTATACCATAGATATTTTTACTTTAAAAATGGTTAGTTTAACGACTGGCCCAAGTTGGACTTTCCCTATATAAATATCTCTTAACTGTTTAAATGTAAATATGTCCTACAAAGAATAAGATGCTGCAAAGAGACTGAAGTTCCATCTAGAGGAAATAAGGAAACTCCCATTTAGCCTGGAACCAATTATATCTATGATGTTAATATAATTGGATAAGGGCAAAGAGCGAGGTTAAGATACACTCAATGATAAAGCCACATTCTTCATATGGAAGTAGGATGCAAGCTGACGTTTCCTTAGATGCACTCAATCACTGTGCCCTTTCCATTAGCCCGAATCAAAATGCTAATATTTCCTGAGACAACTCAACTACATCATTAAAATAAAAGACGTTATAGTAAACTATATTAACTATATTAACTAATATTAACTCTTCCTTATATGTATCTTGCACATACTAGAAAGGGCAAGGTTTTGGGAGTCGAACAGTGGGCAAATGTGGCTACCGAACACTAATATAGAGTTTATAGTTCCTACCCTCCACCCACACCCACCATCCAGGCTTGATATGAGCATTAAAATAGCTGCACTTAAGGCTGCAGCATAATACTTAAATACTATGGCTCATAAATAGTTAGAACACTTCTTCTTCCTATTCAACAGCAGGTCTGTCATAGGGATCCATTCTAACAAGGACCCAGTTCTCTATCTCCAGTTGTGCATTTTGCCACATGATTGCTCTTGAGTCTGTAGAATATATCACAGAGCGAGTTTTAAGGGGAATAAAGATGCAATAATTCCTTCCTGATTCTTAGAATTCAGCAGACGCTTATATTCCCACAGGATTCAAGCCCTGGTATTGAAACATGCTATCATCTCTTGGGCATTTGATTAGCCCTTTTCCAAACATGACTGTTGCTGTGTGCACATTTACTGTGATTATTTCCCCAAGTATATATTTTTACCATCTGAGTACGAACACACAATTATAATGAAATCCAAAGTAGAGACACTAATACT
Organism: Pteropus vampyrus; assembly: GCF_000151845.1. Lineage (NCBI taxonomy): Eukaryota > Metazoa > Chordata > Mammalia > Chiroptera > Pteropodidae > Pteropus > Pteropus vampyrus. The sequence continues at coordinate 5,514,243 of NW_011888812.1, forward strand.
AAAGACAGAATCTTTGCAAATTATATACCAACAAATAATAAACATAATAGAGAAGCATGAGACCCAAATTGCTAACCATAAGGAAGAAGGAATGTATCATCTTCTAATGTTGTTTTACTGGATATAAATGAATAAAGAGTTTTATTATTGCATTTGTGTCATTAGCATTCCAACTCTCAATGGGACTTTTGACATAAACATGCAATCAAGAACTGAATTATTATATTTATAATGACAATATCCTATCTGGTGCCTTCAGTCAGAGACATGATAAATAATCACAATTCATATAACTCAATAACAAATGTGTTAATATATTGATTTCAAAAAAGGAATTGATATCAGTATATATCTTTCTTTCATTCATTCTCACAATCTATTTCTTAATATGTTTTGAAACAAAATCTAAATTTAAACAGGCTTATGGCATTCTGGTAGATGTTAAAGCCCACTGCCTAGAAAAGGATAGAAATAAAATGTGGAAGGCATATGATTACATCACATTCCACAACTGTTTTAGCTAGGTTTTCAGAATAAGCTTAACTTTAAGGAAAACTATAGCTATTTTTTATTCATTCATTCATTCATTCATTCTTTGGGAGGCAAAATAACATTATAATCATCTGTACTCATTATAAAGTCATATGGTCTTAGTTCAAATCCAGACTGTTAATCACTGACATTGTCACCTGAAATAGTTACTTTCAGAGTTGTTTCTTCATCCATAAAAGGGTTTAATAATGGTATTTAACTAAAAAGATTGCTGTCAATATTAAATTAGATAACCTATGAAAGGTGAAAAGCACTACTTCTGACATATGATAAATACTAAATTAATGGTGACTATTAGTTTTTACTTATACACAAGCATTTTTAGAATGTGTACTAAATGTTACATACTCAGACTCTGTTGGGCAACATACAGATAAAATAGCAATTCTTTGAGCTTCAATTTTAATAGTCTATATGTCAATTATGCCTCCTCTTGTCACACTCAACCCCAACCCCAAAACTAAAGAAACTAGAGCTTCTTCAGAGAACAGCAAAAAAAAATCTATATTCCAGTAATTTTTTAAAATTTGGTTGAAAAAAGAAATGATGAAGCATCCATATCAGAGACAAATTATAAATTAGCAGTGTTGCGTTACACAAGTTGACACTTAGCCACCCAGTGAACAAAGGCTCACATTCAAATGACTGAATATAAAAAAGTTATAAATCGAGCTAACAAATAGTTAAGTAAAGTTGAGTTATTGCCTTCAGGATGGCTTACAAGGTTGTTTCCAAATTCAGACTTCTCAGAAACCTTGGCGTTTTCTACTGGTCTGAGGCAGCACAGGATAAGGCAATCCGTGGTGCCCAGCTCTCTCCCTGGTGCCCACCCTTCCCCATGTCTTCCTACCCCTGTTAAGTCTGGCTTTGTATAAGGGATTTCATACGCATACATCTTGACACTTCAGTCTGCATGTACAAGCTCCCACCACATACCCTATGCAAAGCCACTGATGGGCTTACAGGTAAACATTGCAGTAGTCTTGTCTGCTCTCAGGAAGACACGCCAAGGGAAGAGACCCATGCAGACCCTGGAAAAGAGTTTAGTTGGGAATTCCAGGTCTTAACTAACACTAAGGTATAGTGTAAAAGATGGTTAAAGACATAGTTGGGCACATTGCCTTAGCTCCATGAAGTCCATGTCTGTGAAAAAAAGAATTGGATGGAAAAATCCTGCTACGGTTCTTTTGAAGGGTGAAGCCCAGGGAAATGACCTCTCTTGCCTGAGTCTAAATGTAGCAGTGGTGTTGTGGTGAGGATGAGGGCTTTGGAGCCAGACTGTCTCAGTTCAGATTCTGCTCTGGTTATTTAATAATTAAGTAATCTCAGGCAAGTTATTTCACCCCATGCCTCAGTTTCTTTTTTTCCTGTGAAATAAATATAATGATAACACTTATTTCATAGTATTTGTGTGAGGATTATATGAGGAGTTAATACACATTAAGCAGCTTAAAATGGGCTAGCACAGGTTATGTACTCCATAAATGTAAGCTATTAACTATTATTATTAATAATAGAAATAGTAACAGTGATGTTGTGAGTAGTGGTAATAATAGTAATAAAGAATTAGTGCTGAAATAATTAATAAATTAGATATCCTAAAAACAGGAATTCAACAGGGCTTTAGTTTGGCTTATTATGTTTGAAATAAGAATCAACAAATAAGATTTATTTAGTTAAAGTATAAATCCTTGCTTTGGGTAAGAAATTATTGTTTGGTTTCTGATTTTGTACACATAACAGATTGAACTAACCTAGACACACACACTTCTCATCTCAAATCAGATAGAAATATTGGATATGGACCTAAAAAAGACAAGAACAACAATAACAATTACACAGCTCTGAGGGAAAAAAGGTGGAGGAGGAACCTAACAGATGTGAGAAATGAAGAAATTTTAGCTACTGGGATGAGCTAAATAAAAAGATGCATATCTGAATAGAGATGGGCAAAAGTCTTTAGCAGCAGAGGTGATTGTAGTTAGCCCGAAGACACACAACTAGGAAGTATAGCATGTCAAATGTGAATGCACCTAATAACAATGACATGGCACCAAAATATATACGACTAAAGATGATAGAACAAAAAGAAGAGATAATCCCATAATCATAGTGGAGGATTTTAACACATCTCACTTAGTCACATAAAGAAAAACATCAATCACAAGTATTAAGAAAAATAGAAACCATAACTTTTATAAAAGAATCATTAAGTTTCTTAGAAAAACTAAAACCAGTTCTAATCTTTCTGATGATTCTGTCTGATCAAAACATTAAGTTAAAAAAAATCAAGTTTATATAAGAGTTGAACCCAATGAATAAACTAAATCTAATTGACATATATAGAACACTTTACTCATCTAAATTATTCATGTAAAAATAAGAGAAATTATAATTTATATTATGAAATATTTGAAACTGAATGACGATGGATACAGCATATTTTTAAAATTTAAGGGATCCAATTACAGGACTACCTTTATGACAATTTAAGTCTTAAGTACATATATTATAAAGGAAGAAATAGGGTATATTAGTGGACTTTGCATTTAACTAAAGAAGTTACATTTTTAAAATAAATAATTTAAAAATAAATTAGAAATAAATGTTTGAGATAAATGCAGAAATTAAAGAAAATAGCAACAGTGACAAAGGAATAACAGATTTCAGCAAAAAAAAAGTAGTTCCACAAAAAATCAAATAATAAGAAGAAAACATTTGAAATAATTCATAGAGGCAACATTAACAAGAATAATTTGAATTAACAGGTTATAATTAGAAATAAATTTGATATTTAGAAATTTCAAAAGAGTTCCATGAATAATCGTATGCCAAAATATTGGAAAGCTCATTAAAAGATAATTAAAAAACATGCTAAATACCAAAACTAACTACATAATGTATGGAAACTTGAATAAAAACTCATTAAATAAATTGAATTTGTAGTAAATAATATAATCTCCATTGAGCATTACTACCTGCCTCCCTGCATCCTTACAATTCCCCAAATCCAAACAAAACTCAAGCCTTATGATTTTATAGACAAATTTTCTCAAATCATCAAGGAACAAGGAACATATAACCCTGAAGAACTAAGTCAGGCAACAAAAAGTCCTTTTGCTTTGGCAATTTGGTTAGATTGACAATTTAACTTCCAGTAGGGCATTTTCAATTGAGTTTAATAACATATCAGCAAATAAACTATGCAAAAAAAAAAAAAAAATCAGGAGATAAAGAGTATAAGTAAACAAATGTAGGTTTCTGAAACCTCTCCTTTTATAATTTTGGCACAAATTGAATGTGGTGGTTTCAACAACTTCAATAAAGACCCAAGAGGTTGAAAAGAACCCAGGGCTGTGTCCTTTATATTATTAGGAGTGGGAGTAGAAGGCCAATCTAAAGAAACATTTGCCACCCACAGGTAGATAATTCCAGATTCTGTTTCTTATTGTGTTATAAGGTTTATGTACATTTTCAGAGCAATTAGTCTTACCAACACCTAGAATGATTCTTCAAAGAAACATCTGCCACCCACAGGTAGATAATTCCAGATTCTGTTTCTTATTGTGTTATAAGGTTTATGCACATTTTCAGAGCAATTAGTCTTACCAACACCTATCATGATTCTTCAAAGAATCTCAACATCTCAAATCATTTTTCTGAATCCAGACAAGAACAGTTTGAGAAAACTAAAATAAGCCAGACAGAAACAAATACTGTATGATCTCACTTATATGGAAAATCTATAATAGTTTAAATCATAGAGGCAGAGTGCAGAATGGTGATTGCCAGCGTCTGGGCAGTGAGGAGATTGAGATGTTGGTCAAAGAGTACAAAGTTTCAGTTATGCAAGATGAATACATTCTGGAGGTCTAATGTATAGTTAACAATACTGTACTGTATATTTTAAATTTGGGAAGGGGGCAGATCTTAAGTGTTCTCAACGACAACAAAAAAGAAAATGGTAACTATGTAAGGTGATGAATACTTAACTTTATGATGGTGATCATTTAACAATGTATGCATATCTCAAAACATCAAGTTATACATCCTGAATATATATAATTTTTACTTATCAATTATACCTCAATTAAAAAAAATATATATAAATACATGATGTGGAGAAATGAGAAGGAAACAGAGAACATAGGCAAATAGTAACTCTACACTGCTGGTGAGAGTGAACATTTTTCAAACTTTTTAAAGAGCAATTTAGCAATATCAAAAAGCTGAAGATGCCCATTTTCTACAACAGTCCTCTTATGAGGCATAAAACTGATAGCATCATTTTTCAAAGAGCTGATTCTAACCCGTGAAGATGGTGCCCAATTCATTTAGTTGGTCTTTAACCACTTTAATTTACCCACAACAGAATAGAATAATACCAGAGTAAGTTTTAATCATGTTTTCCTTTTTTGTTTTGTGAGTGTGTGAGTGTGTGAGTGTGTGAATGTGAGTGTGTGTGTGTATGTGCGTGTGTGTTTGTGTGTGTAGAAAAGGTAAAGGTATCTTTCCATACCTAGTATGTACACATGTGAGCAGGTCCTGGGTCTTAAGATAAAAAGTATCTTTTTTGTGTGAATTACCGTCCAAAAAGTTTACACACGACTCTCCTAGAGAATCATTTCCATATAAGCACATGGAGACTTATAACAATGTACACTGAAATATTTTTTATGAATAATGGTAAACAATTAGATGCCCTTTATTTAATGAATGGATAAATAATTCATAGTATACTTATATAATAATATACTCCCTATCAACAATGAAAATAAATTAACTAGCTCCTCATAAATCACTATGCAAAATTTTACAATATTTAGCAAAAAAAGTAAATTGAGAGGGTATATCTATAAAATTTATGCAAATGAAAAGCATGTAAAATAATATTACATATTTTTATACATTTATATGGAGTAACAATATTAAAATATACATGATTAGCATACACATGATGCAGGATACTAGTTATTTCTAGCCTGGTTGTCTTTATCTGGTAAAAGAGAGCAGGTCATGATCAGGATAATGAGGATTTAGCTATAACTACAAAATTATATTCCTCCATAAAAAAAATATAAAACAAATCTGACAATGTTGCATTGGCATATCTGAGAATTTGCAATGTCTCAATAATGATTTTTAATCAAATAGCTTTAGAAACTGTTCCTGGAGCAAGAGAAGAACTATAACTAATTATAATCATAGCATCTGTATTTAAATGCACTAATAATGCAATAGAAAAACTGATATCCCCCCAAATACATTCAGCATATGTCCAGGGTTGTTAATGGTGTGTCAAAATTAATAACTTTAAATTAAGCAAAAAAAAAAAAAAAAAAAAAAAAAGATATTGAAAGGAACTACCCAACTGAAAAATTAGGAGATTTTAGAGATTTAGAAACAGATGGTAATTGACTAGATTTCAGACTTCTATGTGCTATCTTAGCTAGGGGTCAATTAAAATAACCAAGTTCCTCCTGAGAGACCTCCACATAGTTATGAAATGCTAAATCCAAAATATTTGAGAAACTATAGAAACACAAAGAATGGAGAAACACCTTCAACTCACATTGCCATCCATGGTTTTTACAAAATGTTTAACCTTCCTTTAGGCTGAAATGTTTACCATATGAATGATTCCATTCACAAATGCAGACTATTTAAAATGTGGTTGCACTCACCACAAAACTCAGACTTTAGCAGACATTAGTGTTTTCCAAACCATCAGCATATGTTAGGGCTAGAGGCTCTTTGTAAATTAATTGTTGACTATTTTTGCACAAATACTTTACCTACATGGTAAGAGGAAAATGAGCAAACTCATCAGTTGGTGTTTTCGCGTTCAATGAAAATCTCAATAAGAATGCAGAAACACACGCTCACTATATCAGCATTTAACCCTGAATGCTATATTAAAAAAGAAAAAAAGGATTTTGTTTTTACTTTTGTTTTCTATTGAAAGATCACCCAAGACTGATAAGGAAATTTGTGTTCCATCAATTAGTTATATAAACTTGATCAGTTGAGCTCCTTGAAACTTAGTCCCTTGTGGGTGGACAAACTTTGAGGTGACTCTCAATTAGTCAAATCTTTACATAATCCACTTCCCTTAAGTATGAGCAAAATCTGAGACTTGCATCTAGTCAATAGAATATGACAAAGATGATGGGGACAGTCACTCTGTGATTATTACATGACATAAGACTATATCTCGTCTGACTCTACCAAGAGATTCTCTTGCTGGGCTTGATGGCATAAACTGCCATATTGTGAGACGGTCTGTGAGAAGGCCCATGGGAGGGCCTTCTGGCAAGGATCTGTGATGCCTTCTAAAAGTAGAGAGCCATCCTCAACTGACAGCTCAGTCCTACAGTCACAAGAGATTCTGCCAACAACCACAAGAGCTTGGAAAAAGATTTCAAGATTTAGAAAGGAATGCAGCCCTACTGACACATTGATTGCAGCCTTGTTGGACAAGGAGCAGAAGAACTGGTTAAGCTGTGCCTGACTTCTGATCCACAGTACTGGGAGATAATAAATGTATGTTGTGTTAAGCACCTGTTTGTATAATCTATTATGCAGCAATAGATACCTAAAACAATTACCCATCTGTGAAATAGTTGTGTTATCAGTGATTCTCAGTTCTGAGCATGCATTACAATTATCAAGTCTTTTTTTTTTCCTTTTTAAATTAATATACAGACCTGAATCACCACAGTGAATTGATTAATCAGAATTTTGAGAGATTAGGCTGAGATATACTAATTTTTAAAAATCCCCAGTTGATTCTGGTAACACTGATCTAATCTTTAAGATTATCTATTAGTCATAAATACATTTATAAAGAACATTTGGCATCTAAAGTTTGCTACACTTACTTTCTCTTATTTCCTTGCATAGTAAATCACACATGATATTTGCTGTAGCTTCAGAGACTATTTTTTAAAACAATAAAATGGTTATGCTTGATAAATGTATCTCTGTTTGGCCATCTTTCAAACCAATATGTCCTCAACCAATGCATGGTCATTTGCTTTCCCACGAGAGAGAGAGAGAGAGAGAGAGAGACAGAGAGAGAGAGACAGAGACAGAGAGAACACACATGTTTTAAATGACCTACACCTTCACACAAATTCTGTCTACAAAGGAAGTTTGGGGAGAAAAAGGTACATCTTAATACTTAATTTTTCTTGTCTCTAAAATCAGAATTTTTCTTCCATCCTAACTCCTGCTGGAGAAAATCCTTGTATTTTCTATTTTTTTTGGTACCAATATCTGAGCAAAACTCTGTTGCTCACCATCATCAATCTATAATGAAAGAAGAAAATACAGGTAAGGAGAGGAGAAACTGAAGAGAGGAGAAGCTTGGAGAACTCTCAGCTATAAATTAAAGTTCAATCTCATATTTTAAAAATAACAGCCCAATGGAATAGAGAATAGAGAATTTTTCTTTCCTCCTTTTGCTTCTAATTTATATTTGTCCTAAAGCCAAGGTACTGTGGAGAAAAGTTGTAGAAACTGTAGGGCTAGATGAATTGATTTTTGGTTTTTGTCTTCCAAGAAGAGGAATGTAGCAGGAGTAGACAGAGCATCATGTGGTAACTTATAAGAGCATGTGCCTCAGTTTGATCCTTGGTTTCATGTGCTGACCTCTGTACCTCTGGTTC
>NW_011888812.1:5523435-5546805 GCF_000151845.1 Pteropus vampyrus
ACTGAATTTCCAGAGCTACTGAGTTTTGATTTTGTGGAATGAACACTGGACTTGTTGGACAGTTCATTTCCCATCAGTATCACTGACCACCCTTGTGACCTGTGGGTCTTTGAGCAAGTCACTTCTCTCAATTTCAGTCTGCACACTAAAAAAAAATTAAGGGAACAGTAAAATCTATGTGTTGTTATAAAGAATGATATTCAAAATGCCCAACGACTAGTATGGCAGAGACGCTGTCCAATCAAAATAGATGCCAATATCAAATAGCCAGGGGCTCCCAGATGAATAGCAGTCCTGGCAGAAAGAATCAGGTGAAATCAGATGAGATGGTAGACATGGAGATGCTTTGTTAACTATGAGCCTTATCTAAGTTCAGGTATGATTATAAAACTGGTTTGTAAATTCTGTGTATCCCTGTTTATTTATCTCTTAATATTGGCAAATCTTGACATTCTCCATGAACTTTAATGCTGAAGTATTTAAATACATAAGAATGATGGCAATAATGGTGGTTTAATTTTTACCAGAATTCTAAAATAGTGGGTATTGTCATTATCTCCATTTCATAGATAAGAAAACTGAGGTTCAAAGAGTTTAATTCACATGACCAAGATTACACAGCTAATTACTAGCAGAACCAGAGTTTAAACTCAGGTGTGTCATAATCAGAGTCTATACCATATTCTGGATAAATGAAGTATGATTTTTACTAAAATCTGCAGCAAATTCCGAAAAGGCATAGCAAATATAAGGCAGCACTTCTACTTTTGTTACTTCTAAATTGGGGTCACTAGTAAGATGGGTTTACTTTTTATTTAATGAAGCATCAAGGTTCCTCCAGTGTTAAAAGTTACTTAGAGTGATAGAGTACTCTAGGTGGGAAGGGAAAGCTTGGTTGCAATCAAAAAGCATATCTACAAAAGCATGTCTGGAAATGGCCCATAAAGAATTTGGAAGAAAAAAATCTGAATCTCTAAAATTTTAGTAATTTCTTGCATTTACTTTTCTCATTTAAAATAACTACTTGACTTTGTATATAATTTTGCATTAATAAGTTTACGGGTTTTTTTGTTTGTTTTCCTTAAAAAAAGCCTCTAATGATTTTATAACCTTTAGGCCCCAGAAAAAATGGATCTGCCATGGTCATGCATGTTAAGACAGAGAAATAAGTTAAGTGTGATTTTTTCATTCTTCTCTCTTTCTACTCACATTTCAGGCCTCAAGATCACATCACTTTCTAATTTCTTAAATCTAGGTTAGTTTCCTTTTCTGTGATCTCCCTAATATCAATGTCTTCCCCCTAACACAGCATTTTCACAATTTATCTTATATTATTCCCTAGCTTCTAGTCTATGCACCTCAAAGACTGGCTGTGTCTGACTCCCTCACCATTTTATCTTCCATGCCAAGTTCAGCATCTGACACAAAGCACAAATGCAAACACTCAATGGATATTTGCTGAATGAGCAAATGTTTTTCTCTCTCTTTGGATGAATTCACATAGTTTTTGTATTTCCAAAATACCTTATTGAAAAACAATATTTTTTAATCTAAAAATTTTTTTTAGCAGGGTATCCTTAACAAAGAATTCAGTCCAAATCTCTGAATTTGAAGATGAGTGCAGACAGGATACTCACGCACTATTCATATGAACAGTCAAAGCAATAAAAAAAGAAAATTTTAAATATAATAACATGGATTTACGTGTCACTAAAAGCAATTGTGCCTCTATCTCACCTGCACAAATCCCAAAACTCACTAAATACACATTTACAAAAAATATACACATTTCCTATAGAACTAAATGTAACTTGAAGAGAACTTATATTTCATGACAACTCCCTGTGTCAGGAATTCAAGAAGATCAGATGGCCAACTGGAAGATGAAGATGGAAAAATCTTAACTTTGGGGCTGCTCATAAGGGAGTAGCATAAATCTTTTATGGCAGATTGCAAGACAGTTTGATATGTTTCTGTAGTTGCTTTGTGCCTCTTCGGGTTTCTCTGAATCAATACTTGTTCAATCCTTGCCTTTGGTTTCATAAAATCATAGAAACATAGAAAGCAGGGTTAGATGAAACCTGAGGGATTATCTAATTTAACCTTCTATACTAGAAATTCCCTCCACAGTAGCTTTGAGAATTAGTAAGGGAACGTCACCAGTCAGACTTATGGATTGAAGGCAGCTCCAATTATTGGCAAGAGTATTTATTTTGTTTTCTTCTATTTTGTTTCTTTCAGGTTTCATCAATACTTATCTTCCTAGAACTTCTATAGATATTATTTTATGTTATAAAATAACTTCTAGATATTAATTTTCCATCTAAAAATAAGCAAGAGGCATATTCCCCTTTGCTACATGACAATGTATCAGCAGTACAAGATGGCAATCAGGCCTCTTTTCAGTCCTTTCTTCGGGCTGCATTCATCTAATTTGGCATCAGTTTCACATGGTTTTCAGACTCTGGTTATTTTGAATAATTTTGTTTTCATACACTTTAGACAAGATTGTTGGATATGGTTACTTGTGTGCATCATGGGCTATGAGCAAACAGGCCAAATAATTAAAAAACTTTAGAAGAATTATGCTACCAAAATGATATCAAGCCTACGACTAGTTATCCTAAAAACATTGCCTATTTTCTTAATCTTGCCCCAAAAGATACAGCCCCTCAAGATGGACATGTTTTCCAATTTCTCCCTAAAATTAGTGGACGTGGAGATTAATGGATAATGAGGGCCTCCCGAGAAACAGGAGTAGAACAAGACACTTTCACTATTCCTGCTTAGCAGATTTAATCATCGTGCTCCTCCTATGACTGCCCTTGAGTTTCATATTTTCTCCTTTTCTGAAATGTAAGTTTTACTTCTTTTTCTTCTTTACTTTTAATATATTGGATGTAAACCACTATCTTGGCAGAAGGTCGGGTTTTGCTAATCCCCGATGAACACAATTCCTCATATATATATATATAGTACTTTTCAATTATTCTAAATAACCTTCCATGGTATTTTTGAATGATTATTTCCTTTCTATCTTTGAGTCCCACATTGGTTTTGAAACATTTTAAATTTATGCATTCTATCTCATTTTATTTACATAAGCACGCTATAAACAAATGCACTATTTTTATTATTTACATACCATGTTTCACTATTTTTCATAAGTTGTATATTAGCACTAACATGCTGATAGCCCACATACTTAGTTGTGAGTGGATGTGGATCTAGAATATACAATTTCATTGAAATTATAAATATATCATAAATATTCATGAAGAAAAACTCTTTCACCTCATCCCCCCAAGAAATGTATGAAATCACAAACCTATAACTGAATTTGGGGTCATCTGCAGTTTTAGATTATTTGACTGTCTGGTTCCTTCCATTTACACAACCTAAAAATTACACAATTGTTAAGTATCTGAAGTTTGTTTTTCCTTAAGGAACCAAAGGTTTATATTGAACAGGTCTATTTTCTGAAACCTGTGATAAGAAAAAATACTAAGAACCAGACAAACGTTTATGATTTCAGTCTCTTTTTCCGTTATAAAACATTTCCTTATCAATGTTCAAGAGCTATGGTTGTATATCTCTAAAACAGTTTTTATATTAATACGGTTTTATTTGAAGAGCGTAGGGTTAACCTTAGAAGCAATGTTGAATGTGGGAGAATGTAATAGATTGCAAAGCTCAGATCACAAGCTTATTTCAAATAATTCCCCAGTCTGTGTTCTTGGGTAACTCATTTCCCATTTTTGGACCTCATTTTATAAAACTATAAAATGAGGGAATTTAAATATAATTGTTTGTTATCAAATCTAATGTATAAAATCATGCTTTTACATAGAAATAGGATGTGAACCACATGTGTAATTTCAAATTTGTCTGGCCATGTAAAAAAAGATAAAAAGAAACAGATGTAATTTGCTTTAATGACATATTTTATTTAACTAAATATATCCAAAATAGCATCATTTTAGTATGCCATCAATATAAAATAATTAATGAGATATTTAATTATACTAAGTCTTCAAAATATAATGTGCATTTTACTCTTACAGTACATCTCAGATTGAATAAGTCACATTTCAAGTGTTCAATAGCCACATGTGCCTTGTGGTCACAGTACTGGACTGCACAGGTCTGATACGATTCAGGCATTGATCTATGAATTTATGAAAAATCAGCCACATTTTCATGTTGAGTGGGGAATGGTAGAAGAAGAAGCAATGACTAAACATCTTAAGTGATACTTCCCTGAGCTTTTAGAGCAGCCTAACAGAGGAGATAATAAAAATATTTAATACTCAGTAGAACATGGGCACTGACAAATCAGAATAGAAAATGGTCCCATTAGAAAGGACATCATTCAAAACAACTGGTATAAGAGTACATGAATATATGTTGGATGTAAGCTACGCCTGTGCATACTTTCAAAGAAAAACAAATTATAAGTATTATTAATTAATCCTTTGATAACTATGTGCCCCGATATATAATACTCTCCTTGTAAAAGGATCTTGTATGTTTTCCTTTGGTGTAATATAATAACTTATACAGTGAAGGAAGCATATAATACAGTGCTTCTCGTTCTATATGGGAAAAATCTTTGGGCTGGCAAACTAGTAGTAAGGCAGATTTTGAAGCCTTACTTGTATGGAATTGTACATATGTTTGAAAATAAATTGTCTAGCTCAAAGAATGGGAGAAGTTAATGAAAATGAAGATTGGGCATAAAGGCACCTCACTATGGCATTGCTGGACACAGGTTAAGATATTCAATAAATATTTACTAAAGAGATGATTGAATGTCTTCCATAGAATGACAGTAGTCCTCCCTTATCCATGAAGAATAAGTTCCAAGACCCCAAGTGGATGCCTGAAACCATGACTAGTACCAAACCCTATGTATACTATGCTTTACTATGTTTTCTCCTATACATACACCTATGATAAAGTTTAATTTGTAAACTAGGTACAGTAAGAGAGTAACAACAACTAATAACAAAATGGAACAATTATAAAAATAGACTGCAATAAAATGTAAGTGACTCCCTCCTCCTCCTCAAAATATCTTATTGTACTTTACTCACCCGTCTTGTGATGACGTGAGATGATACAATGCCTATGTGATGAGATGAAGTAAGGTGAATGACACAGGTGTTGCAGGGTAGCATTTACTGCTGTAAGGCTTACTAGAATGCAAGCGCTCTGACACCACTACAGTAGATCTGATAACTGAGGAGACTGAGTGACTAATGGGAGGGTAGCAGGTGGAGAAGGCATCACGTCCTCCATCCCGGTGTGTGTGGATGGGCGATTTTATACATTATGTGTTAGGGAAAAAAGATGTAAGTTGTTTGGAAAGAATTGACATTGGCTACAGATAATGGGGACAGGGGCAGGAAAAAGTGAAGTGAAGGCAGTTATAGATTGGTGCTACATGGTCTGTAAGGAAGAAATATTTACTACTTTTGATTTGTCACAGGCACTAGTCTGGAAAGTTCATGCATATACGGGATAAGGAGGCATCTCATGGCAGCTACTGATACCTGGAGGTGGACTCACGATGCCAATATATATTCAGAAATGTGAGTAGTATTTTGTTAGTTGGCTTACAGCTATAACTGGTTAACTAATCGTGTCTCTTTCTCTCACTCTCCAGCTGCTATAATTTATTTTACAATATCTCAGAATTTTTCTCTTGTATATATATGTGCATACATATATACACATGTATATTCTATATACTATTCTCAATGAGAGTGTAAAGTCTGACCATCATAATCATGTTTTAAAATTATTTGTATGCCCCTATGCTCTAATATTCAGCACAATGCTAAGTAAATATTATTGCTTAATAAATAATATTTGATTAATACACATTGCTATTCAAACATCGAGATCTACGCTAAGTGTACCAAAGAAATATCTTTTGCCTTTTCAAGCTAAAATTCAAATTGCACATCAGTATTAATATATGAGAAATAGTAAACCTTATCTTTCTTTCGGTGATTGATGCCTGCAAGTTATTTCACTTACCAATACAAAGCCTGCATATAATTTTATATTGAATGTGATACAATAATAAGAGCTAAACCCTAAATTTCTTAATGTGTAAATCACTTGTAAATGAGCTTCATATTTATTCATTAGCTGTTACAATGACTACATCTCAAGATTATTTTTCGGTATAGAATTAAACTTTACAAACAACCAGAACATCTCACTCTGTAGCTAATAGACAGTAAGATCATTATCTTATTATAATAAATACATGGATAAATAATATTTAAATAAGCACAGTTCTGTCTTACAGATTTTTTTTTCCTGAGGATATTGTAATCACTAGTGTTCCATAATAATGCTTAGAAATGAATAGGATGTGGTTTATGAAAATAATTTGAATTGTTTTTATCAGTCATTCACTAGCTTTTCCAGTGCAGCATTACAAATTCATTACACCATAATCAGATTTTTAAATCTCAGAACAGAAGGTAAAAATGAGCTGCTGCTAAGGTTAGATGTTATCACCCAAAGTTGCCCACATCACATTTAGATGAGTGTGGAACTGAGTACCAAGCCGAACATCTGCAAACACTTTCGATTTGACAAAAATGTTTCAAGACACTTTCCTGCTAACTTTGCCTGTAAACATAATCGACATTGGCACAAGGAACACAGCAAACTCCTAAAGAACAAGGAGAAAAAAAACCTTCTCTTTCCTTTTGTAATTATTTTCCTGGTAGAGTGACTGGGAAGCTTTTACTCATTTCACCATTCATTTATTCATTCCCAAAACATTTACGGAGTTAAGATTTCAGGAATTAGGCACCAAATACTGAAAGTCTCAGGCCATTATGCTCAAGGAGTTCATAAAGCAGAGCGGAAAATCAGACAAGTAGATGACAATAATTGAGATTACTTAGAACTCTAATTGTAGTAGCCACAGGGTAGGTGTTATGTGAACACAGAACTCCCGCCAATGCAGTGGGGGAAGTCAAGGGAGCAGAATGAGTGGAACACTTTTTACAAGAGATGACACAGAAGGTTATGTAGGAGGCCACTCTGCACTGGATAGATACTTAGGAAGCACGTTCAATTGGAGAGAGACCAATTTACAGTTTCACGCTTAAGAGTCACAATGACTTTCAAGTATTTCCATAAGGAAAGAAATGAGCAGAAGCAATTTAACTTGCAACCCAGGTAGTGCAGGCACTTCATAGTTTTCAGGGCTGTGATGTAATAGAGGTTACAATACCTTCTTCACAGAGGTATAAACAAGAAAATGAAAAAAGAACGAATCTTTTACTCTGGAAGTTTTCACCTAAGGTAAGTCCAGTCTGTAAGTAGAAGACAATGTTATTTTTCTTATAAATTCTGTGTTTTCTAATTCTAAATCTAAAAAGAGCCCTAGATTAGAAATAGCAGGACTCTGTGCTCTGAGTCCAGTTTTGTCTTTAGTTGAGCTATCTAAACTGGACAACTAAAGTTAATTCTTTGAATCTGAGTTTCCTTACTGGCAAAGTGAAGAGATTTACCTAAACCAGTTGTCCACAACTGGGGACAAGAGAAATGTCTGGGGACAATTTTGATTGTCACAACTTGGGGTGGGGTTTCTACTAGTATCTAGTGGATTGGGGCCAAGAATATTGTTGAAGATCTTTGAATACACAGGACACACCCCACAACACATAACAAACACCAAAGTCGAAAAACCTTGGCCTGAACCCAGCCTTCACTAGCTGCATATAGCAGTGAGCTGCTTGGAAGCATATGTTGAGGTGCAGTTGGGAGTAACACCTGTGAAAGAACAAAGACCAAAGCAGAACTGGGCTATGGGGGCCATTTGATCTGAAGTTAGACCTGACAAAAATCTCTTCCGGTCTTATAAGAGCTCTGGAAAAAGACTGCGCATGAGAGGAATCCTATCTTGGATGGAAATGACTAAGTCCTTGTAACTTAGGACTTTGGCCTTGCTCAATTCTTTCCCGGGGGGCTGCTCTGAGAAAAGCCGATGTCAGCTACTATTGTCTTGCATGGTCATTGGCTGGAATTTGCTTCGAGAAGAGTGTGACCTTGACTTAAAAGCCCAGGCAGATTCTGAAGGAATTAACAACTATAGGTTTTTGGCTAACCACACTTCGTGCTGCTGAGCAGTGAATCCTTTCTTGCAGGGCCAGCTCTGCATCTGCCACAAGAACTGAAAGAAAGCAAGTTGCTCTTCTCTATCTTTTAAAGTGATAACGATAGCAAAGGATCATTAGAAGCTTAATATTTACTAGCACTATAGTAGAGATTACAGCATCTTCTCCTCAGATGCGTTCAATAAAAGAACAATGGTTTGCATCTGAAATTTTGCATCATCTTCTTTAAATCTCATAATAACCAATGGTGTCTGTACTATGAATGTTCTCATTTTACAGGAGGAGACTTAGAGAGGCACAGTAAATGTGTTACTGTGAGTCTCCTTGATCCTAACAGATAGGATTTTAGTGTCTGTTTTACATGCTTCATTATAATAATCATATGAGGGAATATGAGTAGGTAAAACATTCTAAACATAGTATTCTATAATAATTATCATTAATAGCATTAAATATTATTAATAAGTACTATCATTAACAACAACCATGACTTCTCTGGGTGGAAGTTCTTAGCTCAGAGAGCTCTAGATTGGCTTTACTCTGGAGTGGCCATGAATTGAACTGGAATGGGTACCTACCAAAAGCTGTCTTGCCCATAAATTTCCTGGTACCATATAGTACAGCCTGGTGGAGAGGGCTCTGCATGATAAGAAAAGATTAGAAGGAGACTGAGAAAGAAGGACAAAAAGGAGGGGGAAGGGGGAAAGGGAGGATAGGAGGGAGGGGAGAGAGAGAGAGAGAGAGAGAGAGAGAGAGAGAGAGAGAGAGAAAGTACACAAAAGACAAGTTGCAAGTCACTTCCGCTACTCAGGACCTAGCAGAATTCCTAGTTCAGTTTATCCTTTCAGGAGCCTCCTGTGGAAAGTAGTAAAGAACTGGTTGAGCATCTTGCAGGCTTTGTACCCAATTTGCCTGGTTTTAAATCCCAATTCTGCCATTTACTAGCTGTGTAATCTTGGACAACGTACTTCATACAGCATACTTCTTAGTGGCCCCAGTTTATTCATCTATAAAACAAGGATGATAACAATGATACCTCCAGGGCCTTTGAAACGATTAAGTTAATATGTATAAAAGTAGTAACTTATTCATCTCAAGCCCTTGCTGTTGCATTATAGTTTTTATTTTTTCTGCATGAAACTTTGTGCCTTTCAAACAATCGAGACTAACAACACACCATGCCAGTGAAAATTTCTTGCAAAGTGTTGCAAAATGTTTTTCATATAAATCTATAAAATATTTAAACATCTGCATGATATTGTCTATGTCGATTACTTATTGTAAATAATTCAATGTCGAATACTTTATTGTTTTAAAGTATTCCAAATGCTTCAAAAATGTACATTTTTTTCATATGTTTCATCCCCTTCCCTCACCAGGCTGTGTTTTCAGAAGTGGAATAACTGAATTGAAGAGAATGAACAACTTTAGAAGTCTTTGACAAAGGTGGCCAGATTTGTTTTCCAAAGGTTGTATCTGTCACTGGTATATGAGGGTCCCCTTTCACTGAACCCTTGACAATACATATGAAAAATCTAGATCTAAGATTTAAAATTATTTTTTAGATTAATGGAAAAATTCAAAATCTAATAATAAACACACTCTCCCCAGTGTTTTTATCAGTTCTACTCTGTATTTTATGAATTAGCTTTCATGACTTCTACCTATTTTTCTAACAGGATTTTTTAAAAATCTCTTTCCTTATACGTAATTTATGTATAAAAGACAAAATCCTTTCTCATATTTACATTTTCTCCAGTTTAACATTTGCCTTTTACGATATCACAAATTTTGATAAAAACACAAAGCTAAAACAAATATTTTAATTAGTTTTTTTTTTTTTTCAAGTTAAGACTTTGCATAGCAGACATTGTCCTGCCCTGGTCATAGCCCTTTGGGTTACCACAGAGGTCACCTGCAGACCATTCCAAAAACTCCTGTAACTGCCTGTCTCCCTCTGACTGGAGATGACCTCTTGTCATCAGAGGGTCCCTAGTTTGTAAGAGATGCAAGAAAGAAGTGCGTGGGAGTTATTGTCCCTCAATCTAAAGTAAAGTGAAGCCTCAGGCTTCCCATACCTCTTGGGAACAGTTCTGCAGACTATTTCTCACTGTCTCACTGAGTGTCCATGGTTTAATGAGCCCCAGTTGCCTATAGCAGCATCGTGCTTATCAATACATCTTTTATTGGCTCTCTCCTATTCCCTATATCACTTGCCACTACCTCATACATTGCCTGGGTTGTCTCTCAAATAAACTACTTGTACACAGATCCTTTTCCCAGGGTTTACTTTTGAGGGAATTCAAATTAAAACACACGGGTCTCATTAAAATGTATCAGGAGCTTCTTATTTTGGTCATAATTTATCCTTTTTCTGAAAGTTATAGTTGATGTGGTAGATTATTCACAAAAATATTTATAAGAAGAATGAAGTTCAAGAAAGAATTGAATTTTCTCTCAGCCTTTCTTTTATCATCACAAAAGACCTATGATTGTAGTTTGGTTTGATTTTGTTACTATTTAGATGTTACTGTTGAATTTTTTTCTTCCTGAATTTCTATTATTGTAGAGTTTGAAAAAGTTTAAAAATCACAGGACTAAATGATCTATGATATACTTTCCAGGTCTAAAATCATTTTACCACCTTATATGATTTAACACAAGTTTGTTCTGGACACATTCATTTTTTTGGTTGATTGAATGATTCCTTCCCTTATCCATAGTTGTATTTGCAACTTATGTAATGATTTAGTCTGCTCAGTCATTTACTTATTCTTTCATGCATCCATTTAGAAAATGTTTGCTGACTGTGCTCTGCATACAAAGAAGAGGTTGTTTGGAATAGGAGAAAAAACATTGATCCAGCAGAGAGTTTGCATCCAGCTCAGACACTTAATTTCTGTAAATGTCAAGCAAGATCTATTCTGGTTTGTTTCCTTATGTCTAAAATTAAAGAATTATAATGAATAAAAAATATTAAGCACTATTACGGGCTTACAGTATACAATATATTTTTTAAGAGTTTTACCTGTATTTTATTAACTGATTTTATTCTACGTGGTAGGTATCGCTAACATCGAGATTTTAGAATGAGGAAAGTAAGACTTAAGGGGGTTTAGAAATACATGCACAAAGTTATATAACTAATAAGTAACAGCAATAGAATTTGAACTATGGAAATAGATGAAGATCACTCAAATGAGAACATGCAGTCTATCTGTTCAGAACTGGTGATAGCAAGGAAGTCAGCAACCATCACTTGCATTTGGCAGAGATTCAAAGGCAGACAGGGGTGTTGGAAAGCTTCACAGTGGAAAAAATAGGAAGGCTTCGGGTATACTCTAATTGGTGCCCGTTGGATGGGGAAGCTGGCGATGCTCTGAATAGAAGTGGACCACCCTACGTGATTGGTTTGGTTTCATTGCTTGGTCTTACGTTGAAAGGAAGGGCAAAAATTAGAGAAGTTGGCAGTTATTAATAAGACTATTTGGGGCTGATTGCTACGAAAATTGGGGTTTGAATTGCCAGTCTGGTTACTGCAGGTTGTGGGTAAAATTTCCATTTTCATATATTATCTGGCTATTGTGTGTTGGTGTATTTAGTCTCTCAGAAGCAAGGAATATTTACTTACTTCAAATTTCTCTTTCTAAATCATACCCTGCTTTTTATAAAAGAATATATGTTCATGCAAATTATAAACCCCAAATATAACATTATGAAATTAGTATAATTATTCAGAATACTGCACTAAATATTTAAGAAAAGAGAAGTACAACCTATTTTTATGTGCATTTTTTTTTTAGCTTAGGAGAGCAAACATATACAAGTGTAAGGTGGAGTTTGAAGGAAAACAACAATGTGGGCACAGTATGCTAATATCTCAGACTATGAGGTCTTTGAAGAAGCTATGACTCTAGGAAGGAATCTCAGACTCAGATGGCTCCAGCAGCCAAGCAGGAAGCACTAATGAGTGAAGCAAGCAGGACATAGGAAAACAGAGTGAAAAACTGCAGAGCATGCATCTAAAAGCTGTATTCTTACTCATCTTCAGTCATATGGGACTGCAGCCCAGTGTGGCAAGAGATTCAGAGTTTTATATGAAAACTTTTGATTTTGAAATGCTGACCACTAGTTATTTTATAAACAAAACATCAAAAATAGACAAACAATATGTGATAGTAACTAAAAAAAAATCATGTCCATAAGCCTCATATGGTCCACTGACCACCAATATGAACCAGTTCCTAGAGAAATAGTCCAGAATACTCATAGGGGCACACAGGGAGCTCCTCTTTTACCAATGCTTGGCTAACCAGGTTACCCAAGCTTTTTCCTTTCCTAACTACCCAATTTCCTCTGCATCTCCAGAGCTGTAACAGGACCAGGAGGTGGGAATCGACATATGTTCTTTCGCATAAACTTTGCAGCAATTCAGTGAGTTAGGTAATTCTGTGCCTTCAGGCATTCATGAAAGTAGATACAAAATGCAAACAACTGTGTAAGAGGATACAAAAATAACTGTACACCGGTGTGCAGAGGAAATATGCAGGAAAGAAACAATTAGTATGTAATGAGGCTAATTATTTCTCTTCTAAGGTGGGAGCTCAGAAGACCTTCAAAGAAAGTGATTGGAATGGGTAAACTTAAAGCTTTCCTCAGGTTACAAGTCTGAAGAGCTAGAATTAGTTAAAATATGTATTAACATCAAACATTATAAAGTCTTAGCAAAAAGATTTAATTGAAGTTGCGCAGAGTGCTCCAAAAATATTCAAGTATTTCAAATAAACTCTTTCCTTTAGTCCAGGGGCTGAGAATACTCATTTCAAAAAAAACTGGCATCTTAAAAAAAAATGGTTGACTTTCTGACTTGGAAATGTGTTGCATTTGACAGCATTTTGTTTCTCCACTGACCCTATAGACAGGGAGAGGTTTTCATGAAGATAAGCCAGCGTTTACTTTTCTCAGGAGATAAAAGTGGCCAGCCTCTATCCTTTTAGAAAACTGATGCCTAGGATTTCTATGTGCTCCTTTGTATATGAATTTCCATGCAGGTGAGTTATGATTTAATAACCCACTCCCAGCTTTGTAATCAGGGATCTGCATGATACAGATTCGGCATTATTGTCCCTGAGAAAATGAACCCAAGGGACAGATTAGCATACAATGCATCAACTCCCCAGGCATTCAGAAGAAAATGATCACGCACCAACCAATGAGTGGAATAATAGCTTTGTTGACAGTGTTGGTCGAGGGGTGGAGGTGTTCCGTCTCTGGGTGGGAGATGGAGAAACCAGAGAGAGAGACAAAGAACAGTGTCAGGATATCTTCCCATCTTCTCCAGTTCTTCCAACACATGGGTGGGGAATTTCTAGCAGATTTCACATGATTTTGACAGTTAGACCTCTCTAGTTCTCTTTCTTTGACAACTTCGGGTCACAGTTCAAAGAACTTAGAATATGAAAAATGTAACAATGCAGAAGTGAAAATAAGGCAAAGAAAGTTATAGAGAAACTTCAAATCACTAGAGGATCAGGAGGTGGAAGGAAAAGCTCTTCTTTTCAGAAACTCTTTCTAAACAGAGGCCTTAAAGCATTCCCTTTGTTCATAGGATGATGCTGAATCTGTTTTAGGAAGTTAAGGGGATTAATTCTCTATAGTCCAATCACTCCAAGCAATAGCCCATTATACCTCTTTATCTCAGCTAGTTTTTTTTTTCCTTTGCTAATTGTTGATATTTACTTGAATCAATTAGGCAAAACGGGCTCCTATTTGGATTATATATATAACTCGCTGTTCACCCATATGACACCACACATTTGCATCCATTACAAATGCATTTGCACTATGAGAATGACCTTATCTACAAACGTTGCACATAAAAGTGTAGTAATATGTTTTTGTGTGTGTGTGAAGAGTCAATGGAGGCAAATGCCTTTTACATAGTACAACTGTGGGATTAATGTAAAAGGTGAAATTGAAAGTCCTCTCTAACATCAAAGCCGATAAGCCAGATCAATATTGTCTTTGGGATATCTTGTAGCGGATTTTTATGGAAGGTGTTCTGATTGTTTTTTTCTACAACACATACACACAGAAACCTGAATACACACACACACACACACACATATATATGTGTGAATATATACATTATGTGTGTGTATATATACATAACCTCTTAAAAGGTTAGACAAGTTGGTTGTGTGGTATTAGAGAAAAGCTGGTGAACCATTTCACATAAGTATTATAAAAAAGTGAGATATAAACAAAATAAAAATCTAGATGGCTGACTAAACTCTTCATGTTGCAAGCAATAAGGTTTGGGCAGAGAGAATGCTAAAAAAGTGGATAGCTGTACAGAATGATTAGCGTGCTATTTGTACAATGTTGGCGGTAACAGACATTAAGTGTTCAAAGGAAGCAATTCTTTACCCAAAGATGACTGAATGGAATTGAAAACATTTACGAAGTGTGGACTAGTGCCAAAGGAAGCAGAGTCTGCGTGGGTCTAGAACGGGTGAATAATCTATAGACTTTCTCTACAGTGCTCCCCAATTCCCCACTTAAGGATACATGGTCAAGGAGTTTGTTAGTTGCTAAATACATGTAGTAAGTTACCACAATGACTTAGCGGAGAGTGAGCCAGATAAGCGTGAAACCCTTTGGGAAGGGAGACTATTGGAAAGCTATCTTTCAGCTACATAACCAGAAATACAGTGGCCAAGCAAGCTATTGAATCACGGCGTGTCTGTGGCAAGGAAAGAGGAGTTAATTCATCCTAAAAAAACATTTCTGCAGGTCAAGGAAGAGGAGGGAAAATAGAAGGTGAGTTGGAATGACACAATGACACAGTCTATCGTCCACTAGGGAACGAGCAGCTGACAGTGCCAAAAGCTCAATTGTGTCCAGACACACTCTGTTATTACTCCTCTGCTATCAATGCCAACATAGCAGTTCTGAACATTTTATGCTGCATCCTGATTTGCCCTGCAGGGTGTAAGCTGCTGATATCTAGTCATTTTGAGACCGTGAAAAATAAAACAATTGCATTTGCTACCTGGGAGACGGAAGGCAAAGCATGCTGGCTCTGTTACCTTCTGAATCTCTCTTCAATGGTATACCAATGTAGCTGAAAGTAATTGAACCAGAATCTCAGTGTAAAATAAACCCCCTGCAATCTTTAATACTCATAGGTCTTTATCAAAGGGAAAAAAGCGAGAATGAGGTAAACAGAACATTAGGGAAATATACTTCACCCATTAGGTCTGCAATTGCCAAGGAGAAAGGAATGGTCTTCCATCAACGACTGTGGCAGCACTTGAGAAAACAAGTAGCAAATATGAATTGAAGCTGCATTCTTTTCTAGCACTTTCATTTTTACCCTCTGTGGAAATTATCTGGCACATTTTCATCACTTTCTTTTATTGAGTTTTATAAAATAAATGACTTGAGAGCAGCAGTCAATTACAGTCCATCGATGAGTATAATTCAAAGAAACAGAGTTTCTGTTTGCTAGAGGTAATAGTAGCTAAGTGCTGCCTTTGTAATATATACACCCATAATGTATTATCCTTAAAATGCCAGAGAATTGTGTTATTGTTCTTCTATTGCTTCCTGTGGCGATACCGAAACATTACAGAAGTCAAGTTTCAGGAGCCACAAGGCAACAAGGTGTCTTAGGCTAATGGGGATAGTCTGTTTTAAAGAGACAGTGTAGTCCCAGCAGCCAACAAAACATGTAATGTTGCACCTATGCATGACAGCACAGGCGTATCATCTCATACACACCACACGCATTTACTGGTGTAGACTAGTGTGTTTATAGGAATAACATGCATTGGGTTCAACCACGTAACTCCGCTCTTGAACATCAGTTTTGCTTACTTTCTCTCATTATTTTCTTAGTCCTTCCTTACTTTTTTTTCCTTATCATTTCAGTCTTTCCTGCCTTTTTTCTATATTTTTCCTTCCCTAGCTTTATTCTTACCCTCTCTGTCTCTGTAATTCTCTGTAAAATATCTATTGTGCAGATGTTGTGTGCTAGGTACACAGTGTACAATGAAATATTACACTTGTTCTCTATAATCAGAGAACTCATCGACTAACTCTAACACAATTAAATGCTAAGAACAAAACACTAAGTGAACTCTGTGATGAAAACAAGCCACTTTTCTGGTGATCGGGGAGATGCCAGGGAGACGCCGAGTGGGAATTTTGCATATGTTGGCACCATTTATTTATTTAATCATCCAATAATTTTTTACAGCCTAATTTGATCATTTACTTTCAATTTTTCCATAGCACTCATCTCTTTGACATAGTCGCATATTTTTATCTGTTAACTGTCTTCCTCTGCCAGAGTATAAGTTCAGTGAAGGCAAGGACAGCATTGCTTTTGATTGCCACTGTGTCACCAGTACTAGTTTGGGAAGCTGGGATAAAGCTTCCCAAAGGAAAAAGACTGAGTGAAAAAGAAATACCATCTACTAGTTTTCTACTGCTGCTCTCAGAAATTACTACAAACTTAGTGGTTAAAAGCAACACAAATACATTATCCTAGAGTTCTGGATGTCACAAATGTGAAATGGGCCTCACAGAGTTAAATTCACAGTGTCGGCTGGGCTGCAGTCCTTTGTGGAGGTTCTAGGGAAGAATCAAGCTCATTGCCTTTTCAGCTTCTAGAGGCTTCCTACATTCTCAGTTCATGGTCCCCTTCCATCTCCAAGGCCAGCAATTGTCATCACTCTGACCTCTAGTCTTGTCATTACGTTTTCTTCTCGGACATCTCTGCTTTTCTCTTTCACTTATAAGGATACTCATTGATTTCATTGGGCCCACATGGATAATGCAGAGTAATATCCCCTTTCCAAGGACCTTAACTTATTTGCATCGTCAAAGTTTCATTATTCACATAAGGTAATATATTCATGGGTTCAGAGTTAGGACTCGAGCATCTTTGCAAGGCTCTTATCTTGCCACAATCCCCATTGTATTTCTGTTTCTCATCCATTCACCTCTATCAATTATTTTTTTTTTCTCTCAAGTATTCTAAGGAATGAAGCAAATTTCTACACTTGACTTTCATTTTATACATCTCTCTAAAAGGCAGATGAAGAATGATTCCAAATATCTGTGTAACTTAACTCATTCCAAAAGGCAATAGTTTTCAGACTAAGATAAATCTGAAGAGAGACTCGATGACTTTTTACTTTCTTATTGATTCTCATGGCCCCATGGCCCCAAATATTAGAATATGAACAAGAGTGTTAAGTTTGGAGTCAAGAAAATTCTCTTTTAGTTTTGATATTCATTAACTCAGACATTTCAGAAAGTAACTAAAGCTTTCTGAGACTCAGTTTCTCTTCTGTAAAGTGAAGGAAATATTAACTATTCTATACCTTACATATGATGCATTTTTTGATATTGATGTCTTAGTCAATTTGGGCTGGGCTGCTTTAACAGAATGCCATAGACTGAGTGACCTAAGCAACACGATTTTATTTCTTATTGTTCTGGAGGCTGGAAAGTCCAAAATCAAGGCACCAGATGATTCAAGAGACCAGAGCCTGCTTCCTAGTTCTCCTTATAACCTCACATGGCAGAAAGCTAGAGCACTCTCTTGGATATCTTTCATGAGGGCACTAATCCCATTCATGAGAGCTCCATCCTCATGACCTCATTGCCTCCCAAAAGCCTCATCTCCAATTGGGGATTAGACTTTTACATATAAATTTTAGGGGGCACAAACAATCAGTATATGGCATTTGGGATCTTTATTCCTTTTTTTGGTGAATGTGTGTGTGTTGCAGATACCTTGACAGAACAGATGAGTAAAACATTATCTAAAAAAACAGTGACTGGCAGATTCAGCAAAGACTTTGTGAAAGAGTAACACTGAACTAAGTCGTAAGTAATAAGGAGAGTGTTACAGGGCAGTCCACACTGGGAAGGAGAGTGGTTATTTTTAGATTCAAATAAAATACTATAGATGGAAATGCTTTTCAAATTACAAAGCAGTGTTTGGATACAAATTACTATATTCTAACTAAGAAATATGTAATTCTCTAATAGCACATTCTTCTTATGAAATATTTTTATAGAAAGAATTGAGAATACTAAAAGAAGCAAGAGGAAAAATCATAGTAAATAGTATCACTTTGAAAAGACTGCTAATGATACTATATATTTCCTCTGATTTTCTGATTTCTGAATATATTTACAACCTCTGGATCACACTTGAATACTCTTTTTCTCTTTCAAGAAGTAGAGTGAGCATATTTCCTTTAAATATTGTTGAGGAATGTAATTTTAACGACTGTTTAATATTCTGTCATATTGAGGTACAATTATATTTAACTGATCTCCTACTTTTGACCCTAGTTATTTTCACTACTCTTGCTATTATTAAAAAGCCATTGTAATACTCTTGAACATAGATCTTTGTCTCTTTCTGTGATGTTTAAAGGCTATATTCATAGTAACATGCTTAAAAAACATCAAAGCAAATATAACATTTAAAAAATTTCTTTCCATATGGTTGTACAGTATAGTAGAAGAAAATACCTCTTTCCCCTTAATTTCCCTACTATTTAATATTATTTTAAAAGCCTTGCTCTTTTGACAGTTCATATAATGTTATCTCATTAGTATAATTTGCATTTCTCCTATTAACATTGAGGTTGAATTTCTTTCACATGTTTATCCTTATTTTCATTTCTTCTCTGTACTCTCAGTTCTCACCTTTTGGAGAAGAACCCTATCCTCAAAGCCAGAGAATCAAGGAGAACATTTCTTCCTTTCACTCTTCCTCTTGTTCGATCCCGACCAATCCTGTCTACCATATTGCCCCTCTTCTCCCACGTATACCTTGTTTTTAAGAGGACAATGAGGAAAGGCAAAGGAGAAAAAGAAAAAAAGTGAACGTCCCTGGAAATAAAGAAGGGAGAGAAAATGAAAAAGCTAAGAGCAGATTGGATAAAATACCAAAGGCATATTTTCATGGGTGAGTTTCCTACCATACACCCCTATTCGCCCACTACCCCTCAATGTGCACACAGCTCAGACAGAATAAAACTGAAATCCTGCTTTTTCTACTATACCCAAATCCATTCATTGCAAACAACTGAATTTTGAAGTATTTGGAAGGGAATCTTGAACTAAAGAACTATAAGAAATACATGGTGAATTGTTTTCATTCTCTCCATAGCCATAGATCTATTTCAAAATTGTCCAGAAATGAATTAGCATTTAAAGATATCAAATCACCTCCGGTAAAACATACCAAATGCCCCCACGTGGTATAGAAAACACATTATTATTATTATTTTTGAATAATATAAGTTGAAAGAGAACTCAAAATTAATCCTATCCAACCTTTTCATTGTGAAGATCTGAACACTAAGAGATGTGCTATACTTTGTTTGAAGACACATAGTAAGTAAATAAGGGAAGTTAGACTCCAATCCAGTCTAGTACATTTTCCCCAATACCATGCCGACTCTGACTTTAAGCAAATACAAAAATGATGAAAGTCTACATGTGAATCTATTTTATATCTTAAAAATAATACCTCCACAATTATTATAGTCAAATAACAGCAATTATGTCCTAAGTGTTAGTAATACAATGCATACAAATGAATACACAATGGCTAGCTACAAAAAAAGTTATTCTAAGGAATAGTGACAGAGTTAATATCCACTTGCATGAATGATGATCTAGTAATGAATGATGGTCCAAATATTTTAGTTTGTAGGATATTCACAGCACACCTACCACTGTTACAAAGATATCTCATTGAGGTGCCTGATAATAAAAACAGAGTTCCATATTAAATATACATAAAGAGATAGAATTTCTAATAATTTAGTTTGAAAATCTGTTTAAAATTATTCTTTTCATTTTTAGCAAAAATCATTTTTGGTTAAATGGCTTTAATATTCAGAACATTATGCATTATTTTCTATTGGGTATGCTCCATGGTATAGTAGGCATTTTTTCCCATGTGAAGTCAACAGGAGGGGTGCTTTTTGAATGTTTCAATTTCTGGGAAATGCCTTAGATTGAATATCTTAGATGATTGAAGGTAACTTAGCTGAGACTTACAGCCTGTGTCTAATGCCAAGCAGATTAATCCTCAAGAAATCCCTCAAGCCATCCACTTTCCTGTCATGTCATTTTGTTTAAACACAAGACAGTTTTGCATGGTTGGGAAAGCATTAATTATAGAAACTCACATGGTTTTTATTGTTCCTTTCGTTTTATTGTAATT
Organism: Pteropus vampyrus; assembly: GCF_000151845.1. Taxonomy (NCBI): domain Eukaryota; kingdom Metazoa; phylum Chordata; class Mammalia; order Chiroptera; family Pteropodidae; genus Pteropus; species Pteropus vampyrus. The sequence goes on from NW_011888812.1 coordinate 5,543,854, forward strand.
TTCACTTATCTTTGTACATGCATATTGTGTGAAATAAGAATGTTTAAAAAAGATGAAATCTTACCACCATGTAGCATCAGTTATAGAAATGTCAAAAATTACATCTTTTCATTAATATTAATAAGTTAAATCTATATATCAATCTCAAGTTTGCAATACAATCTCACATTCTTATCTTATGTAATTATCACACTAACTCTAAAAGGGAGATATTAGTTCCACTTTAGAGGGAATGAAATGTGGTCCAGGGAGATTAAGTTCCTTGCTGAAGATGAAAAAGTCAGCAAACAACAGAATTAGTGCTTGAATTGTCTTGAGAATCTAATTCAAGTGTGCTTTCTACCAAAACAAGGGTCTATATACTGAATTCATTTTGATTAGCAGTTTTGTCACTGAATTTGATAATCCTTTACACAAAGCACAATTTCAGTAATTAGGAAAAAGCCATGGAATAGAAAATAAAATGGAAACTATCTTTGTTTATCCATCCATTTAGATATACATGTATTTATATCAAACTCAAGTCACTGACATTCTGCAACTCATTCCCCGCAGAGAACTTTGCGAATACGTACTTTTATTTTCTCTTGAAAGAGCAGCCATATTGTTTTTTTTAAGTCCTTTACATTATGAATCTTTCATGCTATATGACCAAGGAAATATAAATCATGTGGCTTCGCCTCCCCATAGAAGTGTCTAATTAAGATTAAACTTTTCCCTGTGGTAAATGTAAAATGATTTAATTATAATCAAAATGATCTCCATTGAATAGCTTCTGTTTCAAAGAGTCACTCTCTCAGTGCTAAGAAGCTCATTAAATTCAATTTGCAGTAATGTACTGCTGTCATGTTTCCTTTCTGAACCACAGTATTATATTAAAGTTCTTTGATTATTTCCCTGTAGGGCGGCATTAATGTGACACACCATGTAAAAGAAAAGCTTAAAAGAGACTCAAAGATGCACTAACTTTTTATTTTCTCAATAGCTGTTAATGTCGAACAGCATGAAAAATACATGATAAAGAGTCTGCAGCTTGTCCAAGGCAGGTAGAGAAAATAGTTCCAAAAATTTTATATTGTTGTTTTCCTGAAAGTCTGAAGCCTTTAGTCTATACTTATGCGATTGAAACATGTGGACATTGCCATATGATAGATGATACATTTTCATATGGGATTTTGTGTTTTCACAGGCATGTTTTTATGTATATATGAACATTAAGGGTTTTTTTGTTCTTGTCAAGAAAGTTTACCCTATTGGAAATGTAGAACTGGTATTTTCAAGATGAAAAATCCTCCTCGGTCTAAAATTATTCAGTATTGCAAAACTGTATAAAAGAGTCACTCGTTTAATCATTTGTTATTTAGATGATCAAATAGATATTTAAAAAGCATTTTTCATTGTAAATATGAACATTTTTTTCTGGTTCATCTCTTCACCACCACTCCCAAATACACGAAATTATTTTAGTTTCTGAGGTAACTATTAATCTAAAACTAGAAATAAAACATCATTTACATGATGCTAGGTAAAATAACTGTATTACATGCACAGTTGGAATAATTAGTAAAAATAATATGCCTAAATCTTTTAAAAAATATATTCTATTTCAACAATCATACCTAAAATTATAAAACTCTGCTATGTCTGATTTGCAAAACATGTTACTATTATTTAAAAACTGTCACTGAAAAAAAAAGAATATTATACAGTTGGGAATTTTGAAGACTGATAAAATCCACATATATTTTATGATTGTCATTTTGCTGTTTGGTTACTCTATCTAAATGGATATCAAGACAAAAAATATAATATAAAATAAAATATGGATACATCTATTCAGCACCAAAACAATAAGTCGCTCTGGTTAGCTTCCAAGGCATCAATTAATTCACTTAAATAATTGGTTTAGATATTGCATGAAGAACAAGCTATCTTACCAAACTTTAGAAAACTTATTTTAACTTTTGAAGACAATTTGTCTACCTCTCTTTTTCCTTTCTTTCTTTTATTCCTTCTTTCAATGTTTTCTTCCTTTCTTTATTCTTTCCTCTTTTTAATTGCAAATGTTTATTTTTAATTAGACGAGTCATATAAAAAACATCTTCTGCAGAAAGATTGGACTAAGTCATCTTCTTCCAACAGCTAGGCACTGCTTGCTTTTTTTTCACAACTTCATCAACAGAATTTAGTTTTGATCAACCTAATTGGTGAAAAATGAAATCTTGTTGCTAATTTGTGCTTATCTGATTATTAGTGAAGTTGAACATATTTTATATGTATTTGTTTGTTGTTTTTTTATATTTGTTGCTATTTGTGTTTTATTTTTATTTATCTGTTGGTATCTTTTGTTCATTGGAAACATTTATTTTTCTCATCAACAATTAGGTTTTCTCTAATAAAGATATGTACCAACGTATTTATATTACAAATATTTCATCTCACATTTTCAGTGAACTACCTTTTGATGGATATTTTCTCTCATTCTGAAAATTCTCAGCTTACATAAATTTAATTATCATTAACATAGTTTAAATTTCTTGAGTATATGAAATACATCTTATTCAATTTTAGAATGCACATATAGATTAGCATAGTGTCTAATAAGTAGTAGGCAGCTGATATAGGTTGAAATGAATTATTGTCTTTTAAAAATACCATCCTATATCCTTCTATTCCACATTCTAAAGATAAAGTTTGCAACTGGCTACCTTTATTCTTCATTACTTAGCAGCTATTATTATAGCCAAATCATTATAGACGCTCAAATTTTGGTGGACTGTACTTTTTAATCTTTAGTTCTACATAATACAGACTCCATTTGCTAAACCTACCTACCTACTATTCATTAAGGGCCATTTAATCACTATACACTTCTGAATTTGTATGTGTGTGATCTTATTTATTTCTATATTTATATCCTTTCTATTTCGTAATTTTTCACAATAGATTCTG